>NW_027521435.1:0-84546 GCF_052094955.1 Ictidomys tridecemlineatus
CATGCAGAAGGCCTGTTACAGAGAGCAGAGTTTAGAGACTGGTTTGGTGAAGGAACTTACAGAGAGCAGATGTTGGAGACTGAGGTGCAGGTGGACTCTTACAGAGAGCAGTGTTTGGAGATTGGGGTGCAGAAGAATCATGGAGAGCAGAGGTTTCAGACTGAGGTGTAGAAGGACTGTTACAGAAAGCAGAGGTTGGAAATTGGGGTGCATAGGACTGTTACATAGAACAGAGTTTGGAGACTGCCGTATAGAAGGAGTGTTACAGAGAGCAGAGGTTGGAGACTGGGGTACAGAAGGACTGTTACAGAAAGCACAGGTTGAAGACTGAGGTGCAGAAGGATAGATACAAAGAGCAGAGGTTGGAGACTGGGGTTCAGAAGGACTGATTCAAAAAGCAGAGTTTGGAGACTGGGTTGCAGAAGGACCTTTACAGAGAGAAGAGGTTGGAAACTACGGTATATAAGGTCTGTGACAGAGAGCAGATCTCAGAGACTGGGAAGCAGAAGGACTGTTGCAGAGGACAGAGGTTTGAGACTGGGTTGGAGAAGAAATTTTACAGAGAGCAGATTTTGAAAACTGGAGTGCAGAAAGATCTTACAGAGAGCAGAGGTTGGAGACTGTATTGCAGATGGACTGTTGCAGAGAGCAGACGTTGGAGATTGGGGTCCAGAAGGTTCGTTGCAGAGAGCAGAGTTTGGAGACTGGGGTGAAGAAGGACTGTTGCAGTTAGCAGATGTTGGAGACTGGGGTGGAAAAGGACTGTTGCAGAGAGAATATTTTAGAGACTGGGGTGAAGAAGGATTGTTACAGAGAGCAGGGGTTGGAGACCGAGGTTCGGAAGGACTTTTACAGAGAGCAGCGTTTGGAGACTGGTTTGCAGAAGAACTGTTACAGAGAGCACAGGTTGGAGACTGCAGTTCAGATGGATGTTCCAGAGAGTTTGCAGACTGGGGTGCAAAAGGACAGTTGCAGAGAGCAGATGTTTGAGAATTGGGTGGAGAAGAATCGTTGTAGAGAGAAGAGGTTGGAGACTGGAGTGCAGAAGGCCTATTACAGAGAGCAGAGGTTGAAGACTGAGGTGCAGAAGGACTGTTTCAGAGATGAGAGGTTGGAGACTGGGGTTTAGTAGAATCAATGCAGAGAGCAGAGGTTGGAGACAGGCGTGCAGAATGATTGTTGCATAGAGCAGAGTTTGGAGACATTTGTGCAGAAGGCCTGTTACAGAGAGGAGAGGTTTGAGACTGGGGTGCAGAAGGACTTTTATAGAGAGCAGTGTTTGGAGACTGAGTTGCTGAAGGATCTTACAGAGAGCAGAGGTTAAAGACTGAGCTGCAGGTGGAGTGTTACAGAGAGCAGTAATTGGAGACTGGGGTGCAGAAGAATCGTGGAGAGCACAGGTTTCAGACTGAGGTACAGGTGGACTTTTACAGAGAGCAGTGACTGGAAACTGGGGTGTAGAAGGACTGTTACAGAGAGCAGAGGTTGAAGACTGGAGTGCAGAAGGACTCTTACATAGAGCATAGGTTGGAGACTGAGGTGCAAAGGATAGATACAGAGAACATATTTTGGAGACTGGGGTTCAGGCAGACTGATACAGAAAGCAGAGGTTGGAGACTGGGGTCTAGAAGGACCTTTATAAGGAGCAGAGGTTGGAGACTGCGAAACTGAAGGCCTGTTACAGAAAACAGATCTCGGAGACTGGGGAGCAGAAGGACTGTTGCAGAGAGCTGAGGTTGAAGACTGGGGTGGAGAAGGAATGTTATAGACAGCAGAGTTTGGAAACTAGAGTGCAGAAGGATCTTATAGAGAGCAGAGGTTGGAGACTGTGGTGCAGAAGGACTGTTACTGAGAGCATAGGTTGAAAACTGGGGTCCAGAAGGATCATTGCAGAGAGCAGAGTTTGGAGACTGGTGTGGCAGAAGGAGTGTTGCAGAGAGCAGATGTTGAAGACTGGGGTGCAGAAGGAATGTTGCAGAGAGCAGATTTTAGAGACTGGGGTGCAGAATGACTGTTACAGAGAGCAGAGGTTGGAGACTGAGGTGAAGAAAGACTGTTACAGAGAGCAGAGTTTGAAGATTTGGGTGTAGAAGGACTGTTACAGAGAGCATAGGTTGGAGACTGAGGTTCAGATGGATCTTACAGAGAGCAGAGTTTGGAGACTGGGTTGCAGAAGTCCTGTTACAGAGAGCAGAAGTAGGAGACTGTTTACAGAAAGACAGGTACAAAGCGCAGAGTTTAAAGACTGGGTTGCAGAAGGATCTTACAGAGAGCAGAGTTGGGAGACTGAGGTGCAGAAGGACTGTTAAAGAGAGCAGAGGTTGGAGACTGAGGTGTAGATGGACTCTTAAAGAGAGCAGAGGTACGAGACTGGGGTGCAGAAGGTTCATTCTAGACAGCAGAGTTTTCAGACTGAGGTACAGAAGGACTTTTGCAGAGAGCATATGTTGGAGACTGGGGTGCAGAAGGTCTGTTGTAGAGAGCAGAATTTGGAGACTGGGGTGTAGAAGGACTGTTATAGAGAACAGAGTTTGGAGATTCAGGTGCAGACGGACTGTTACAGGAAGAAGAGTTTGGAAACTGGGGTGTAGAAGGACGGTTACAGAGAGCAGAGGTTGGAGACTGCGGTATAGAAAAACTGTTACACAGAGAAGATCGCAGAAGGACTGTTGCAGAGGACAGGAGTTGGAGACTTGGTTGGAGAAGGACTGTTACAGAGAGCAGAGTTTGGAGACTGGGTTTGAGAAGGGTCTTAGAGAGAGCAGAGGTAGGAGACTGAGGTGCAGAAGGATCGTTGCAGAGAGCAGAGGTTGGAGACTTGGGTAAAGATGGACTGTTGCAGAGAGCAGAGGTTGGAGACTGGGGTGAAGAAGGATTGGTGCAGAGAGCAGAGGTTGGAGACAGGTGTGCAGAAGGACTGTTACAGAGAGCAGAGTTTGGAGACTGGGTTGGAGTAGGATCCTACAGAGAAAAGAGTTTGGAGACTGAGGTGCAGAAGAATTGTTACATAGAGCAGAGGTTGGAGACTATGGTGCAGAAGGACTGTTGCAGATAGCGGAATTTGGAGACTGGGGTGCAGAAGGACTGTTATAGAGAGCAGAGGTGGGAGACTGGGTTGCAGAAGGACTGATACAGAAAGCAGAGATTGGAGTCTTGGGTGTAGAAAGACCCTTACAGAGAGCAGAAGTTGGATTCTGCAGTACAGGAGGACTGTTACAGAGAGCAGAGGTTGGAGACTGGGGTGGAGAAAGACTGTAAAAGAGAGCTGATGTTGATAACTAGGGTGCCAAAGGACTGTTGTGGAGAGCAGAGTTTGGAGACTGGGGTGCAGAAGAACTGTTGCGGAAAGCAGACGTTGGAGACTGGGAAAAAGAAGGACTGTTGCAGAGAGCAGATGTTGGTAACTAGTGTGCAGAAGGACTGTTGTAGAGAGCAGAGGTTCTAGACTAGGGTGGAAAAGTCCTGTTACAGAGAGCAGAGGTTGTAGACTCGGGTGCAGAAGGACTGTTACAGAGAGCAAAGGTTGGATACAGCTGTGTAGAAGCATCTTACAGAGAGCAGAATTTGGAGACTGAGGTGCAGAAGGATTGTTATAGAGAGCAGAGTTTAGAGACTGGGTGCAGAAGGACTGTTACAGAGAGCAGTGCTTGGAGACTGTGGTGCAGAAAGATTGTGCAGAGAGCAAAGGTGTCAGAATGAGGTGTAGATGGACTGTTACAGAGAGCAGAGGTTGGAGACTGAGGTGCAGAAAAATAGATACAGAGAGCAGAGCTTTGAGACTGAGTTTTAGTAGGATCCTACAGAGAGCAGAGGTTGGAGAGTGAAGTGCAGAATGACTGTTACAGAGAGTAGAGGTTGCAGAATGAGGTGCAGAAGAACCGTTGCAGAGAACAGACTTTGGAGACTGAGGTACAGAAGGATTGTTATAGAGAACAGAGTTTGGAGACTGGGGTGCAGAAGGACTGTTGCAGAGAGCAGAAGCTGGAGACTGGGGTGCAGAAGGACTGTTGCACAGAGCAGAGGTTAGAGAATGAGGTGCAGAAGGACTCTTAGAGAGAGCAGAAGTTGGAGACTGAGGTGTAGAAGGACTGTTGCAGAGAGCAGATGTTGGAGACTGAGGTGCAAAATCCTGTTACATAGAGCAGAGGTTGGACACTGGGGTGCAGAAGGATCGTTGAAATAAGCCGAGCTTGAAGACAGGGGTGCAGAAGGATCTTACAGAGAGCAGAATTTGGAGACTTAGTTTCAGAAGGACTGTTGCAGTAATCAGAGTTTGGAGCCTGGGGTGCAGTAGGATCATTGCAGAGAGCAGAAGTTGGAGACTGGGGTGCAGATGGATTGTTGCAGAGAGCAGAGGTGGGAGACTGGGGTGCAGAAGGCCGGCTACAGAGAGCAGACTTTTGAGACTCTCATGCAGAAGCCCTGTTACAGAGAAAAGTGGTTGGAGACTTGGGTGCAGAAGGACTGTTTTAGAGAGCAGAGTTTGGAGACTGAGTTCCTGAAAGATCTTACAGAGATCAGAGGTTGGAGACTCAGATGCAGGTGGACTGTTACAGAGAGCAGTGGTTGGAGACTGGGGTGCAGAAGGATCGTTCAGAGAGCAGAGGTGTCAGACTGAGGTGCAGATGGACTGTTACAGAGAGCAGAAGTTGGAGACTGAGGTGTAGAAAGACTGTTACAGAGAGCAGAGTTTGGAGACTGAGGTGCAGAAGGACTGTTACAGAACGAATGGTTGGAAATTGGGGTGCAAAAGACCGTAATAAAGACCAGAGTTTAAAGACTGTGGTATAGAAACAATGTATCAGATATCAGAGGTTTGAGACTGGGCTTCAGAAAGACAGATACAGAAAGCAGAGTTTGGAGACTGGGGTGCAGAAGGACCGTTACTGATAGCAGAGGTTGGAGACTGCGGTACATAAGGATTGTTACAGAGAACAGAGGTTAAAGACTGGGGTGGAGAAGGACTGTTGCAGAGAGCAGAGGTTGGAGAGTAAATTGCAGAAGGACTGTTACAGAGAGTGGAGGTTGGAGACTGAGGTGCAGAAGGACATTTGCAGAGAACAGAGTTTGGAGACTGAGGTGCAGAAGGATTGTTATAGAGAGCAGAGTTTGGAGACTGGGTGCAGAAGGACTGTTGCAGAGAGCAGAGGTTGGAGACTGGGGAGCTGAAAGACTGTTGCTTAGGACAGAGGTTGGAGACTGGGGTGTTGCAGGACATTTGCAGAAAGCAGAGGTTAAAGAATGGGGCGGAGAAGAAATGTTACAGAGAGCAGAATTTGGATACTGGAGTGCAGAAGGATCTTACAGAGAGAAGAGGTTGGATAATTTGGTGCAGAAAGACTGTTGAAGAGAGCAGAGGTTGGACACTGGGGTGGAGAAGGACTTTGCAGAGAGCAGAGGTTGTAGACTGGGGTGCAGAAGGACTGTTGCAGAGAGCAGAGTTTGGAGACTGGAGTGCAGAAGGACTGTTGCGGAGAGCAGAGGTTGGAGACTGACGTGCAAAATTCTTGTTACATAGAGCAGAGGTTGGAGACTGAGGGGCAGAAGGATTGTTACAGAGAGCAGAGTTTGCAGACTGGGGTGCAGAAGGACTGTTGCAGAGAGAAGACTTTGGAGACTGGGGTGCAGAAGGACTGTTGCAGAGAGCAGAGTTCGGAGAATGGGGTGCAGTTGGACTGTTACAGAGAGCAGAGTTCGAATACTGAGGTGCAGAAAGACTCTTAGAGAGAGCAGAATTTGGAGACTAGGGTGCATAAGGATTGATACAAAAAGCAGAGTTTGGAGTACCTGCTGCAGAAAGACCCTTACAGAGAGCAGAGTTTGAAGACTGAAGTATAGAAGGACTGTTGCATAGAGAAGATGTTGGAGACTGAGGTGCAGAAGGATAGATACAGAGAACAGAGGTTGGAGACTGGGGTTCAGCAAGACTGATACAGAAAGCAGAGTTTGGATACTGGGGTGTAGAAGGACTGTTACAGAGAGCAGAGTTTGGAGACTCAGGTGCAAAAGGACTGTTACAGGAAGCAGAGTTTTGAAATTGGGGTGTAGAAAGACTTTTACAGAGAGCAGATTTTGGAGACTGTGGTATAGGACTGTTATCCAGAACAGATGTTAAAGACTGGGGTGCAGAAGGACTCTTACAAAGAGCACATGTTGGAGCCTGAGGTGCAGAAGGATAGATACAGAGAACAGACGTTGGAGACTGGGGTTCAGACAGAATGATACAAAAAGCAGAGTTTGGAGACTGGGGTGTAGAACGACCGTTACGAAGAGCAGAGGTTGGAGACTGTGATACAGAAGGACTGTTACAGAGAGCAGAAGTTGGAGACTAGGGAGCAGAAGGACTGTTGCAGAGGACAGAGGTTGGAGACTGGGGTGGAGAAGGAATGGTACAGAGAGCAGAGTTTGGAGACTGGAGTGCAGATAGATCTTACAGAGAGCAGAGGTTGGAGACTGTGGTGCAGAAGAACTGTTGCAGAGAGCAGACATTGGAGACTAGGGTCCAGAAGGATCATTGCAGAGAGCAGAGTTTGGAGACTGGTGTAAAGAAAGACTGCTACAGAGAGAAGAGTTTGGAGACTGTTGTGCGACAGGACTGATGCAGAGAGCAGATGTTTGAGACTGGGGTGGAGAAGCATAGTTGCAGAGAGAAGAGGTTGGAGACTTTTGTGCAGAAGCACTCTTACAGAGTGCAGAGTTTAAAGACTTAGTTTCAAAAGGATCATACAGAGAGCAGAGTTTGGAGACTAAGGTGCAGAATAACTGTTAGAGAGAGCAGAGTTAAGAGACTGAGGTGCAGAAGGACTGTCACAAAGAGCAGAGGTTGGATACAGGGGTGCAAAAGCATCTTACAGAGAGCAGAATTTTGAGACTGAGGTGCAGAAGGACTGTTGCACAGATGAGAAGTTGGAGAGTGGGGTGCAGTTGGATCATTGCAGAGAGCAGATTTTAGAGACTGTAGTGCAGAAGGCCTGCTAAAGAGAAAAGAGTTTGGAAATTGGCTTGCAAAAGGCCTGTTACAGAGAGGAGTGGTTGGAGACTGAGGTGCAGGTGGACTGTTACAGAGAGCAGTGTTTGGAGGCTGGGGTGCAGAAGGATCGTGCAGAGAGCAGAGGTGTCTGACTGAGGTGCAGAAGGACTGTTACAGAGAGCAGAGGTTGGAGACTAAGGTGTAGAAGGACTGTTACAGAGAGCAGAGTTTGGAGACTGAGGAGCAGAAGGACTGTGACAGAAAGCAGAGGTTTGAAATTGGGGTGCAGAAGAACCGTTACAGAGACCAGAGTTTGGTGACTGCGGTATAGAAAACCTGTTACAGAGAGCAGAGTTCGGAGACTGGGTTGCAGAAGGAATGTTACAGAGAGAACAGGTTGGAGACTGATGTGCAGAAGGATAGATACAGAGAGCAGAGGTTTGAGACTGGGTTTAAGAAGGACCGTTACAGAGAGCAGATGTTGGAGACTGGGGAGCAGAAGGACTGTTGCAGAGGACAGAGTTTGGAGACTGGGGTGCCGTAGAACACTTGCAGAAAGCAGAGGTTAAATACTGGGGTGAAGAAGGAATGTTACAGAGAGAAGAATTTGGAAACTGGAAAACAGGTTGAAAATTGAGGTGCAGAAGGATCTAACAGAGAGCAGAGTTTGGATAATGTGGTGCAGAAGCACTGTTGCAAAGAGCAGAGATTGAAGACTGAGGTGCAGAAGTCCTGTTACATAGAGGAGAGCTAGAAGAAAGGGGTACAGAAGGATCTTACAGAGAGCAGAATTTGGAGACTGAGGTGCAGAAGGACTATTGTAGAGATCAGAGTTTGGAGACTGGGGTGCAGTAGGATCATTGCAGAGAGCAGAGTTTGGAGTCTGGGGTGCAGAAGTATCGTTGCAGAGAGCAGAGTTTGGAGACTGGCGTGCAGAAGGCCAGTTACAGAGAGGAGTGGTGGGAGACTGGGGTGCAGAAGTACTGTTATACAGAGCAGTGTTTTGGAGACTGGGTTGCTGAAGGATCTTACAGAGAGCAGTGGTTGGAGACTGAGGTGCCGGTGGACTGTTACAGCAAGCAGAGGTTGGAGATTGAGGTCTAGAAGGACTGTTACAGAGAGGAGAGTTTGGAGACTCAGGTGCAGAAAAACTGTTACAGAAAGCAGAGTTTCGAAATTGGGCTGCAGAAGGACCATTACAGATATCAGAGGTTGGAGACTGCGGTATAGGTCTGTTACCGAGAGCAGAGGTTGGAGACTGGGGTGCAGAAAGACTCTTACATAGAGCACAGGTTAGAGACGAAGGTGCAGAAGAATAGATACAGAGAACAGAGGTTGGAGACTGGGGTTCAGACAGACTAATACAGAAGGCAGAGATGAAGACTGGGGTGTAGAAGGATCATTACAAAGTGCAGAGGTTGGAGACTACGGTACAGAAGGACTGTTACAGAGAGCAGATCTCGGATTCTGGGGAGCAGAAAAACTGTTGCAGAGGACAGAGGTTGAAGACTGGGGGGGAGAAGGAATGTAACAGAGAGCAGAGTTTGGAAACTGGAGTGCAGAAAGATCTTACAGAGAGCAGAGGTTGGAGACTGTGGTGCAGAAGGACTGTTACAGAGAGCAGAGTTTGGAGACTGGGATGTAGAAGGCCTATTACAGAGAGCAGAGTTTGGAGACTAAGTTACAGAAGGATTCGTACAGAGAGGAGAGGTTGGCGACTGAGGTGAAGAAGTACTGTTACAGAGAGAAGAGGTTGGGAACTGGGGTGCAGAAGGATCGTTGAAGAGAGCAGACGTTGGAACCTGAGGTGCAGAAGGATAGTTGCAGAGATTAGAGTTCGGAAACTGAGGTGCAGAGGGATCTTTACAGAGAGCAGAGGTTGCAGACTGGGGTCAGAAACAATGTTACAGAAAGCACAGTTCAGAGACTGGGGAGCATAAGAAATGTTGCAGAGAGCAGAGGTTAGAACTGGGGTGCAGAAGGACTATTGCAAAGAACAAATTTGGAGACGGAGGTGCAGGAGAACTGATACAGAGAGCAGAGGTTTGAGACTGAGGTCCAGAAGGATTGTAACACAGATCAGTGTGTGGAAACTGGGGTGCAGAATGTGTGTTACAGAGAGCAGAATTTTGAGATTGGGGTGCAGAAGAACTGTTACCGAGAGCAGAGGTAGGAGACTGGGGTGCAGAAGGACTGTTGCAGAGAGCAGAGTTTGGGGAATGAGGTGCAGAAAGACTGTTACAATGAGCAGAGGTTGAAAACTGGGGTGCAGAAGAATCGTTGCACAGAGCAGAGCATGGAGCTTGGGGAGAAGAAGGATCGTTGCAGAGAGCAGATGTTGGAGACTGGGGTGCAGAAGGACTGTTACAGAGAGCAGAGGTTGGAGACTGAGGTGTAGAAGGATAGTTTCAGAGAGTAGAGGTTGGAGACTGGGGTGCAAAAGGACCGTTCCAAATTGCAGAGGTTGGATACTGAGGTGAAGAAGGACTTCTACAGAGATGAGAGGTTGGAGACTGGGGTGTCAAAGGATTCTTACAGAGAGCAGAGGATGGAGACAGGGTTGCAGAAGGAGTGTTAGAGAGCAGAGTTTGGAGATTTGGGTTCAGAAGAACTGTTAAAGAGAGCAGTGGTTGGAGACTGTGCTGCCGAAGGATCATTGCAAAGAGCAGAGTTTGGAGACTGATGTGCAGAAAGATTGTTACAGGAGCAGATTTTGGACACTGATGTGCAGAAGGACTGTTACAGAGAGCAGAGCTTGGAGTATGGGGTGCAGAAGGACTGTTGCAGAGAGCAGAGGTTGGAGACTCAGGTGCAGAAGGATTGTTACAGAGAGCAGAGGTTGGAGACTGGGGTGCAGAAGGACTGTTGCTCAGAGCAGAGGTTGGAGACTGAGGTTAAGAGAGATCCTTGCAGAGAGAAGTGGTTGGAGACTGGGTCCAGAAGGCCTGTTACAGAGAGCAGAGATTGGAGACTTGGGTGCAGAAGGCATGTTACAGAGAGCAGAGTTTGTAGACTGAGGTGCAGAAGGACTGTTAAAGATAGCACAATTTCGTGACTTGGTTGCAGAAGGATATTACAGAGAGCATTTTGTAAACCGAGGTTCAGAAGGACTGTTACAGAGAGCAAAGTTTGGAAACTTTGGTGCAGAAGGATTTTTGATGAGAGCCAATTTCTCAGACTGAGGTGCAGAAGGACTGTTGCAGAGAGCAGATGTTGGATCTTGGGGTGCAGAAGAACTGAAACAGAGAGCAGAGTTTGGAGACTGGGGTGCAGAAGGATTGTTGCAGAGAGCACAGGTTGGAGACTGGGGTGCAGAATTCCTGTTACAGAGAGCAGACTTTGGAGATTGGGGTGCAGAAGACTGTTACAGAGAGCAGCGTTTGGAGAATGGGTTGCAGAAAGATCTTACAGAGAGCAGAGGTTGGAGACTGAAGTGCACAAGGATTTTATAGAGAGTAGAGGGTGGAGACCGGGGTGCAGAAAGAGTGTTACAGAAAGCAGAGTTTTGAAATTGGGGTGCAGAAGAACTGCTACTGAGAGCAGAGGTTGGAGACTGGGTGCACAAGAACTGATACAGAGATAAGAGTTTGGAGACTGGGGTGCAGAAGGATCATTTCAGAGAGCAGAGGTTGGAAACTAAGGTGCAGAAAGATCGTTACACAGAGCAAATTTTGGTTACTGGGGTGTAAAAGGGATGCTGCAGAGAGCAGAGGTTGGAGACTGAGGTGTAAAAGGACTGATACAGAGAGCAGATGTTGGAGACTGGGGTGCAGAAGTACTATAGCAGAGAGCAGAGGTTAAAGACTGGGGTGCAGAAGGACTGTTGTAGAGAACAGAGTGTGGAGACTAGGGTGCAGAAGAACCGTTGCAGAGAGCAGAGGTTGGAGACTGAGGTGCAGAAGGATTTTTACAGAGAGCAGAGGTTTGAGACTGGGGTACCGAAGGAATGATACAGAAAAAAGAGTTTGCAGACTGGCGTGCTGAAGGACTGTTACAGATAGCACAATTTCGATACTAAGTTGCAGAAGGATGTTACAGAAAGCATTTTGTAGACTGAGGCTCAGAAGAACTGTTACAGAGAGAAAAGTTTGGAAACTCGGGTACAGAAGGATTTTTGCAGAGAGCCGAGTTTTCAGACTGAGGTGCAGAAGGACTGTTTCAGAGAACAGATGTTGGATCCTGGGGTGCAGAATGACTGTTGGATCTTGGGGTGCAGAAGAACTGAAACAGAGAGCAGAGTTTGGAGACTGGGGTGCAGAAGGATTGTTGCAGAGAGCACAGGTTGGATACTGGGGTGCAGAGAGAAAAGTTTGGAGAACGGGGTGCAGAAGGATCTTACAGAGAGCAGACGTTGGAGACTGGGATGCAGAAGGATCGTTGCAGAGAGCAGAGGTTGGAAACTGGGGTGTAGGAAGACTGTTACAGCAGCAGAGTTTGGAGACTGTGGTCCAGAAAGACTGATACAGAAAGCAAAAGTTGGAAACTGAGGTGCAGAAGGACCATTAAAGAAAACAGAGGTTGGAGACTGCGGAACAGAAGGACTATTACAGAGAGCAGAAGTTGGAGACTGGGTTGCAGAAGGACTGTTACAGAAAGCAGAGTTTGGAGACTGATTTTCAGATGGATCATACAGAGAGCAGAGGTTGGAGACTGAAGTGCAGAAGGACTGTTACAGAGAGTAGATGTTGAAGACTAAGGTGTAGAAAGACACTTGCAGAGAGCAGAGGTTGGAAACTGAGGTGAAGAAGGACTGTTGCGGAGTGCAGAGGTTGGAGACTTGGGTGTAGAAGGACTGTTGCAGAGAGCAAATGTTGGAGATGGGGTGCAGAAGGACTGTTGCAGAGAGCAGAGGTTGAAGACTTGAGTGCAGAAGGACTGATAAAGAAAGCAGGGGTTGGAAACTGGTGTGCAGAAGGACAGTTACATAGAGAGGGTTTGTAAACTGCAGTAGAGAAGGAGTGGTACAGAGAGCAGAGGTTGGAGACTGGGGTGGAGAAGGACTGTTGCAGAGATCAGATGTTGGAGACTGGGGTGCAGAAGGACTGTTGCAGAGAGGAGGTTGGAGACTGGGGTTCAGAAATACTGTTGCAGAGAGTAGGGGTTGGAGATTGGGGTGGAGAAGGACTGTGGCTGAGACCAAAATTTGGAGTCTGAGGTGCAGAAGGACTGTTACAGAGAGCAGTGGTTAGAGACTTGAGTGCAGAAGTACTGATACAGAAAGCAGAGATTGAAAACTGGGGTGCAGAATAACTATTGTAGAGAGCAGATATTGAGACTGGGGTGCAGAAAGACTGTTTCATAGAGTGGAGTTTGGAGACTTGGGTGCAGTAGGACTATTGTAGAAAGTAGAGGTTGGAGATTGGGGTGCAGAAAAACTGTTTCAGAGAGTAGAGTTTGGAGACTGGGGTGGACAAAGACTGTTTCAGAGAGTAGCATTTGGAGATTGGGTTGCCACAGGACTGTTGCAGAGAGCAGAGGTTGGAGAGTTAAGTGGAGAAGGACTGTTACAGAGAACAAGGTTTGGAGACTGGGGTGCAGAAGGACTGATACAGAAAGCAGAGGTTGGAGACTGGGGTGCAGAAGGACTATTGCAGAGAGCAGAGATTGCAGACTGATGTGCAGAAGGACTGTTACAGCAGCAGAGTTTGGAGACTGTGGTGCAGAAGGACTGATACAGAAAGCAGAGGTTTGAAACCAGGGTGCAGAAGGACCATTATAGAAAACAGAGGTTGAAGACTGCGAAACAGAAGGACTGTTACAGAGAGCAGAGTTTGGAGACTTGGGTGCAGAAGAAGTGTTGTAAAAAACAGAGGTTGGTGACTGGGGTGCAGAAGAACCTTTGCAGAGAGAAGACTTGGAGACTGAGGTGCAGAAGGATTGATACAGAGAGCAGAGGTTGGAGACTTGGGTGCTGTAGGACTGTTGCAGAGAGCAGAGGTTGGAGATTGAGATGCAGCATAACTCTTGCAGAGAGAAGAGTTTGGAGTCTGACGTGCAGAAGGACTGATACAGAAAGCAGAGTTTGGAGACTGGGGTGCAGAATGACCATTACAGAGTGCAGAGGTTTGAGACTACAGTACAGAAGGGCTGTTACAGAGAGCAGAGTTTGGAGACTGGGGTGTAGAAGTACTCTTACAGAGAGAAAAGGTTGGAGAATGGGGTGCAGAATAAGTGTTGTAGAGAACAGAGGTTGGAGACTCGGGTGAAGAAAGACCATTGTAGAAAGCAGAGGTTGGAGACTGGGTTTCAGGAGGATCTTACAGAGAGCAGAGGTTGGACACTGAGGTGCAGAAGGACTGTTGCAGAGAGCAGAGGTTGGAGATTGGGGCACAGAAAGACTGTTGAGGAGAGCAGAGTTTGGAGTCTGAGGTGCAGAAGTAAAGTTACAGAGAGAATAGGTTGAAGACTGGGGTTCAGAAAAACTGATAGAGAAAGAAGAGTTTGTAGACTGGAGAGCAGAAAGATCATTACAGGGAGCAGAGTTAGGAGACTGCAGTACACAAGGACTGTTACAGAGAGCAGAGGTTTGAGACTGGGGTGGAGAAGGACTGTGGCAGAGAGCAGATTTTGGAGACTGGTGTGCAGAAGGACTGTTGCAGAGAGCAAGGTTGAAGACTGGGGTGCAGAAGGACTGTTTCAGAGAGCAGAGGTTGGAGACTGAGGTGCAGAAGGACTGATACAGAAAGCAGAGTTTGGAGACTTGGGATAAGAAGGACCCTTACAGAGAATAGAGGTTGAAGACTCTTGTACAGAAGAACTGTTGTAGAGAACAGAGGTTGGAGACTTTGGTGCAGAGGGACCATTGCAGAGAGCAGAATTTAGAGACTGGGGAGCAGAAGGAATGTTAGAGAGAGAAGAGTTTGGAAACTGAGGTGCAGAAGGATCTTACAGAGAGAAGAGTTTGGAAACTGGGGTGCAGAAGGACTGTTGCAGAGAGCACAGTTTGGAAACTTGGGTGCAGAAGGATCGTTGCAGAGATCAGAGTGTGGAGACTGGGCTGCCAAAGAACTGTTACAGAGAGCAGTGTTTGGAGACTTGGGTGCAGAAGGCCTGTTACAGAGATCAGAGTTTTGAGACTGGGGTGCAGTAGGACTGTTTCCGAGAGCAGAGGTTGGAGACTTGATTGCAGAAGGACTGATACAGAAAGCAGAGTTTTGAGACTGGGGTGCAGAAAGACCGTTACAGAGAGAAGTGTTTGGAAACTGCTGTACAGAAGGACTGTTACAGAGAGCAGAGGTTGGAGACTGGGGTGGAGAAGAACTGTTGCAGAGATCAGATGTTGGAGACTGGGGTACAGAAAGACTGTTTCAGAGAGTAGAGGTTGGAGAATGGGGTGTAGAAGAACTGTTACAGAGAGGAGAGGTAAGAGACTGGGGTGCAGAAAGACCATAGCAGAGAGGTGAGGTGTGAGACTGAGGTGCAGAAGGATTGTTACAGAGTGCAGTTGAAGGTTACTGGGGTACAGAAGGACTGAACCAAAGAGAAGAGGTTGGAGACTGGGGTGCAGAAGGCCCTTTACATAGAGCAGAATTTGGAGACTGAGGTAATGAAGGATCGTTACAGAGAGCAGATGTTGCAGAGTGAGGTGCAGAAAAACTTTTACTAAGAGGAGAGGTTGGAGACTGGGGTGCAGAAGGATTCTTACAGAGAGCAGACGATGGAGACTGGGGAGCAGAAGGAGTGTTACAGATAGCAGAGGTTGGAGATTGGGTTGCAGAAGAACTGTTACAGAGAAAAGCTGTTTGAGCCTGGGGTGCAGATGGCCTGTAACAGAGATCAGAAGTTGGAGACTGAGGTGCAGAAAGACTGTTGCAGAGAGCAGAGTTTGGAGACTGGGTTTCAGAAGGACTGTTTCAGAGAGCAGAGTTTTGAAACTGCAGTACAGAAGGACTGTTACAGAGAGTAGATCTTGGAGACTGGGGTGCAGACGGAATGTCACAGAGAACAAAGTTTGGAAACTGCTGTGCAGAAAGATCTTATAGAGACCAGAAGTTGGAGACTTGGGTGCAGAAGTACTGTTGCAGAGATCAGACGTTGGAGACTGGGTTGCAGAAGGATCGTTGCAGAGAGTAGAGGTTGGAGACTTGCGTGTAGAAGGACTGTTGCAGAGAGCAGATGTTTGAGACTGGAGTTTAGAAGGACTTTTGCAGAGAGCTGAGGTTGGAGACTGAGGTGCAGAAGGACTGTTACAGAGAGCAGAGGTTGGCGACTGGGGTGCAAAAGGACCGTTACAGAGAGCAGAGTTTGGACAGTGCAGTACAAAAGGACTGTTACCGAGAGTAGAGTTTGGAGACAGGGGTGCAGAACAACTATTGCAGAGAAAAAGGTTTGGAGACTGGGGTGCAGAAGAAATGTTTCAGAGAGCAGAGATTGGAGACTCAGGTGCAGAAGGACTTTTACAGAGAGCAGAGTTTGGAGACTTGGGTGCACAAGGACTGTTATAGAAAGCAGAGTTTGGAGACTTCTTTTCAGAAGGATCATACAGAGAGCAGAGGTTGGAGAGTGGGGTGCAGAAGGATCGAGGAAGAGAGGAAAAGTTGGAGACCCAGTTGTAGAAGAATCATTGCATAGAGCAAAGTGGAGACTGGGGTGCAGAAGGATCATAACGGAGAGAAGAACTGGGAGACTGGGGTGCAGAAGACAGTTACAGAGAGTACAGTTTGGAAACTGGGGTGCAGATAGAATTTTGCAGAAAGCAGAGGTTGGATACTGTGGTGCAGAAGGACTGTTGCAGATAGCAGAGTTGGAGACTGAGATGCAGAATGACTGTTTCACATAGCAGACGTTGGAGCCTGGGGTGAAAAATTATGATAAAGAAAGCAGAGGTGGGAGAATGGGGTGCAGAATAATTGTTACAGAGAGCAGAGTTTGGAGACTGGTGTGCAGAAGGACTGTTACAAAGAGCAGAGGTTGAAGACTGGTTTGTAGAAGTACTGTTGCAGAGAGCAGACTTTGGAGACTTGGGTGCAGAAGGACTGTTGCAGAGAGCAGAATTTGGAGACTGAGGTACAGATGGACTGTTACAGAGAGCAGAGTTTGGAGACGGGTGCAGAAGGACTAATACAGAGAGCAGAGTTTGGAGACTGGGGTGCAGAAGGCCTGTTACAGAGAGCAGACGTTGGAGACTGGGTGCAGAAGGGCTGTTACAGAGAGCAGAGTTTGGACACTGGGTTGCAGAAGGATATTACGTAGAGCAGAGTTTGGAGTCTGAGGTGCAGAAAAATTGTTACAGAGAGCAGATGTTGGAGACTGCGATGCAGTAGGATCATTGCTGAGAGCAGAGTTTGGAGACTGGTTTTCAGAAGGATCGTTGCAGAGAGCAGAGTTTTGAGACTTGAGTGAAGAAGGACGATTGCAGAGAGCAGATGTTGGAGACTGAGATACAGAAGGACTGTTGCAGACAGCAGAGTTTGGACACTGGGTTGCAGAAGGACTGTTACACAGAGCAGAGGTTGAAGACTGGGGTGTAGAAGAACTGTTACAGAGAGCAGAGTTTGGAGACTGGGGTAGAGTAGTACTGTTACAGAGAGAAGATTTTTGAGGCTGAGATGCAGAAGGACTGTTACAAAGAGCAGAGGTTGGAGACTTGGGTGCAGAAAAACTGATGCAGAAAGCAGAGGTTGGAGAATTGGGTTCAGAATGAACCTTAACGAGAGCAGAGGATTGAGACTGCAGTATAGAATGACTGTTACAGAGAGCAGAGTTTGAAGACTAGGGTACAAAAGGACTTTTGCAGAGAGCAGAGTTTGGAGACTGAGGTGCAGAAGGACTGTAAGAGAGAGCAGAGTTTGGAGACTGTGGTGCTGAAGGTTGATACAGAAAACAGAGGTTGGAGACTGGGATGCAGAAGGATCTTACAGAGAGCAGAAGTTAGAGACTGCAGTACAGAAGGACTGTTACAGAGATCAGATGTTGGAGACTGGGGTGGAGAAGGACTTCTTCAGAGAGTAGATGTTAGAGACTGGGGTGCAGAAGAACTGTTGCAGAGAGCTGAAGTTGGAGACTGGGGTGCAGAAGGATTTTTGCAGGGAGTAGAGGTTGGATATGACGTGCTGAAGGACTCTTGCAGACAACAGAGGTTAGAGAATGAGGTGCAGAAGGACCGTTGCAGAGAGCAGATGTTGGAGACTGAGGTGCAGAAGGATTGTTACAGAGAGCAGAGGTTGGAGACTGAGGTGAAGAATGACTGTGACAAAGATCAGAGTTTGGAGACTGGGGTGCAGAAGGATCTTTCAGAGAGCAGAGGTTGGAGACATGGGTGCAGACGAACTGTTGCACATACTAGAAGTTTGAGACTGGGGTAGAGAAGGACTGTTACAGAGAGAAGATATTTGAGACTGAGATGCAGTAGGACTGTTACAAAGAGCAGAGGAGGAGAAGAATTATTGGAGATTATGAAGCTTGGGAACTGGGGTGCAGAAGAATCGTTGTAGAGAGCTAAGGTTTGAGACTGGGGTTCAAAAAGACTGTTACAGAGAACAGAGTTTGGAGACTGCGGTGAAGAAGTCCTGTTACAGAGAGCAGAGTTTGGTGAAGGGATGCAGAACGACTGTTACAGAGGGCAGAGTTCAGAGACTGGGTTGCAGAAGGACCTTACAGAGAGTAGATGTTGGAGACTGAGGTGCAGAAGGACTGTTACGGTGAGTATAGGTTGGAGACTGATGTGTAGAAGGATTGTTGCAGAGAGCAGAGGTTGGAGACTCGGGTGCAGAAGGACTGTTGCAGATAGCAGAGTTTGGAGACTGGGGTGCGGAAGGACTCTTGCAGGGAGCAGGTGTTGGACACTTAGGTGCAGTAGGACTGTTGCAGAGAGTAGAATTTGGAGACTGTAGTGCAGCAGGACTGATACAGAAAGCAGAGGTTGGAGACTTGGGTGTAGAAGAAACGTTACCATGAGCAGAGTTTAGAGACTGCAATATAGGCGGACTGTTACAGAGAGCAGAGGTTAGAGAATGGTTTATAAAAGAACTGTTTTAGAGTGCGGATGTTGGAGACTGGGATTCAGAAGAACTGTATCAGAGAGCAGAGTTTGGAGACTTGGGTGCAGAAAAACTGTCACAGAGAGCAGAGGTTGGAGACTGAGGTGCAGAAAGAATGTTACAGAGAACAAAGTTTGGAGACTGGGGTGCAGAATTACTGATACAGAAAGCAGAGGTTAGAGACTGGGTTGCAACAGGACCATTTGAGAAAGCAGATGTTGGAGACTGGGTGGAGAAGGAATGTTACAGAGAGCAGAGTTTGGAAACTGCGGTGCAGAAGGACCTAAAAGAGAACAGAGGTTGGAAACTGGGGTGCAGAAAATGTGTTAAGGAGAGCAGACGTTGGAGACTGGGGTGCAGAAGGACTGTTGCAGAGAGCAGCTGTTGGAGACTGGGGTGCATAAGGATCGTTGCAGAGAGCAAAGGTTGTAACTGGGGTGCAAAAAGACGGTTGCAGAGAGCAGAGGTTGGAGACTGAGGTACAGAAAAACAGTTAAAAAGAGCAGAGGTTGGAGACTGGGGTGCAGAAAGATCGTTTAAGAGAGCAGAAGTTTGAAACTGAGTTGCAAAAGAATCATTACAGAGAGCAAAGGTGGAGACTGTGGTGCAGAAGAATCGTTACAGTGAGAAGAGGTGGGAGACTGCGGTGCAGAAGGACTGTTACAGAGATCACAGGTCGGAGACTGTGGTGCAGAAGGAATGTTGCAGAAAGCAGAGGTTGGAGACTGGGGTGATGAAGGACTGTTGCAGAGAGCAGTGGTTGGAGACTGAGATGCAGAAGGACTGTTACACAGAGCAGACGTTGGAGACTGGGGTGAAGAATTATGATACAGAAAGCAGAGGTGGCAGACTGGGGTGCAGAAAGACCATGACAGAGAACAGAGTTTACAGACTGGGGTGCCGGACGACTGTTAAAGAGAGCAGTGGTGGAGACTGGGTTGCAGAAAGATCATGCAGAGAGTAGAGGTTTCAGACTGAGGCGCAGAAGGACTGTAACAGAGAGCAGTGGTTGGAGACTGAGGTGCAGAAAGACTGTTACAGAGAGCATAGTTTGGTGACTGAGGTGCAGAAGGACTGTTACTGAAAGCAGGGGTTTGTAATTGGGGTGCAGAAGGACCATCACAAAAGCAGAGGTTGGATACTGCAGTATAGAAAGACTTTAAAAGAGAGCAGTGGTTTGAGAATATGGTCCAGAAGGACTGTTATAGAGAGAAGAGGTTGGAGACTGTGTTGAAGAAGGATTGTTACAGAGAGCAGTGGTTGGAGACTGGGGTGCAGAAAGACTGTTACACAGAGCAGAGGTTGAAGACTGCGGCGTACAAGGACTGTTGCAGAGAGCAGAGGTTGGAGACTGGGTGAAGAAGGAATGTTGCAGAGAGGAGAATTTGAAGACTGGGGTGCAGAAGATTCTTACAGAGAGCAGAAGTTAGAGACTGTGGTACAGAAGGAGTGTTACAGAGAGCAGAGGTTGGAGACTGGGTTAGAGAAGTACTGTTTCCGAGAATAGATATTGAAGACTGGGGTGCAGAAGAACTGTTGCAGAGAGCAGAAGTTGGAGACTGGGGTGCAGAAGGATTGTTGCAGGGAGCAGAATTTAGAGACTGAGGTGCTGCAGGACTCTTGAAGACAATAGAAGTTGGAGAATGGAGTGCAGAAGGACCGTTAGAGAGAGCAGATGTTTGAGACTGAGGTGCAGAAGGATTTTTACAGAGAGCAGAGGTTGGAGAATTGGGTGAATACGGACTGTTAGAGAGATCAGAGTTTGGGGACTGGAGTGCAGAAGAATCTTTTAGAGAGCAGAGGTTGGAGACTGGGGAGCAGACGAACTTTTGCACAGACCAGAGGTTAGATACTGGGGTGCAGAAGGACTGTTCCAGAGAGCAGAGTTATGAGACTGGGTTGCAGAAGGATCTTACATAGAGCAGAAATTGGAGACGGAGGTGCAGATGAAATGATACCCAGAGCAGAGTTTGGAGACTTGGGTGCAGAAGGACCGTTGCCGAGAGCAGAGGTTGGAGACTGGCGTGCAGAAGGACCCTTACAGACAGCAGAGGTTAAAGACAGAGTGGAGAAGGAATGCTATAGAGAGCAGCGTTTGGAGAATGGGGTGCAGAAGAACTGTTACAGAGAGCAGAGGTTGGAGACTGAGTTGCAAAAAAACTGTTACAGAAAGCAGAGTTAGGAGAGCAGGAAAGATGGCGGCGAAGGGAGTGCATCACCCCAGTGCGCCGCATCACTGAGCCAGTGTATGAAGATAGGAAACGGCTGAAGGATATCTTGTTGGGAATTTCCAGTGAAATTGAGGCGCTACAGAATCTAATAGACAGGTTTCCATCGTGCGAGGTTCGGCAGTGGGAGCTCCATTTCTCCGCACGGAGGATCGCATAGCCTGATTGCTCCGCAGCGGGTTGTCTGCGGCGCGCGCTGGGGATCGGCAGGGAGCCGGAGCGGGAGAACAGCGAGGAGAGGGAGAACAGCGATACGGATTCGGGGGGCCCCTGCCAGTGATACATCGGCAGCGCTTGGTGCGGAGTTCTGGCTTGAGACAGAGGAGAGAAGCGGCGGTTCCAGTCACCGGTCTGACCACGGAGGACGGCGGCCTCCATCTTGGAGAGATGATGTAATCATCCCATTGTTCTGCTGATCTCAGCTCATTCAGCTACGGAACAGGTGAATTCAGGCTGGTATTTGCCTGCGTGTAGCAGACAGATTTCTTGCTCAGGATCGGGACTGGGGATCTTGTGGAGAATACTCTTGAAGGCTCGTGCCTGGCAAGGCGTGCGCCGGGCACTGAGCAGCGGGACTTGGGTTCCCGGGACTTGGGTTCCCGGGGCTAACCGGGCCCAGGTCTGAGGAATCTGCAGAGACTGCCTGTGAAGGCGAGCTCCGAGTGGAGCGTGCGCTGAGCTTGGGGCGACTGGGTTCTGACTCCCGAGACAGTTTTGGCCTGGGGCTGGGGAACCCCGGGGGTCGCTCGCTGGGGCCAGCTCCCAGCAGAGAGAGTGTATCCGGATCGGAAAGGCGGGGTTCTTGCTACCTAAGCTGCTTTGGCCCAAGGCTAGGGAACCGGCGGTGACTGCTTCTCGGCCAGGGTCCTGCTGGGTGCTGTGGGGGCAGAGTGGAGCTTCCACCTGCGCCCAGAGCAGGCCAAGTGACCCGCCGGCGTGGTACCATGAAACCCCAAATGCAGCTGGTGCTGAAGAGAGAAGCTGCCCACGCTTAGAATAGGACCAGCGACCCACTGGCAAGACAGGCCAGGTAGCTTGCCAACGTGGTGGACACGTAACACTGAGGCAGTCGCGTCACACTGGTTGGAGTGGGGGTGGAGCAGGGTTGCCGCTCGGGTCCGGAGGGGGCTCAGCGACCCGTTGGAGAGGTAGTCAGGTACCCCCATTGGGAGTGGGGGCTGTGCAGAACTGCGACCCACCGGCCTAGAGGTCTGCCAGCGTGGTAGACACGTCACACCAATTGGAGTGGGGGCACAGCAGAGCCGCCACCCACATCCAGATCAGGACCAACGACCCCAGGGTGTGGTAGTTATGTTACCACAATTGGAGTGGGGTCAGAGCAGAACAGCCACCAGTGCCTGCAGTGGGGGCAGACCTGCGACCAATTAGCGTGGTAGACAGACCACCCTAATTAGGGGAGGAGCACAGCCACTACCCGCCCTGCAAGGGAGACTTCCCAACTATACAAGAGCAATATAAATAAATAGGAGGTAAATTTCAAAAACACAACAGTTGCACCAAGCAGGAAGAAACGCGAGCAGTATGAAAAGACAAGGAAAGAAAGGTCCACAAGCAATGCAGGTCAACTCAACTTTAGAAGAGGTAATAGCTGCAACAGACGGAATGTCAGAAAAAGAGTACAGGATATATATGCTTCAGATGATCTGGAGTCTCAAGGAAGACATGAGACAGCAAAATCAGACAATGAAAGATCACATTGACAAACAAATCCAGGAAGTAAAAGATCAATTTCACAGGGAGATAGAGGTAATAAAAAACAAACAAATTGAAATCCTGGAAATGCAGGAATCATTAAACCAACTTAAAATCTCAATTGAGAATACTAACAGCAGATTAGATCACTTAGAAGAGAGAACATCAGACAATGAAGACAAAGTATTTCAACTGGAAAAGAACATAGACAGCTCAGCAAGTCTGCTAAGAAACCATGAGCAGAACATCCAAGAATTATGGGACAATATCAAAAGACCAAATTTAAGAGTCATTGGGATACAGGAAGGCACAGAGCTCCAAACTAAAGGAATAAACAGACTATTCAGTGAGATTATACAAGAAAACTTCCCAGACTTGAAGAATGAGACAGAATCACAAATCCTAGAAGCCTACAGGACGCCGAATGTGCAAAATCATAAGAGATCCACACCTAGACACATTATAATGAAGATGTCCAACATACAGAATAAGGAGAGAATTTTAAAAGCTGCAAGAGAAAGAAAGAAGATTACATTTAGGGGCAAACCAATCAGGATAACAGCTGATCTCTCAACACAGACCCTGAAAGCTAGAAGATCCTGGAATAACATATTTCAAACACTGAAAGAAAATGGGTTCCAACCAAGAATCATGTATCCGGCGAAATTAAGCTTCAGGATAGAAGATGAAATTAAAACCTTCCATGATAAACAAAAGTTAAAAGAATTCGCAGCTAGAAAACCATCTCTTCAAAAAATCCTTGGCAAAACATTACAGGAAGAGGAAATGGAAAATAACACTGAAAACCAACAATGGGAGATAGGACAGTAAAGGGGGAAAAATAGTCAAAGAGGATAACAAATCAGGTTTAGAAACATCAATAAACAAATATGGCTAGAAGAACAAATCATATCTCAATAATAACCCTAAATGTTAATGGCTTAAATTCACCAATTAAGAGACACAGGCTAGTAGAATGGATCACAAAAGAAGACCCAACAATATGCTGCCTACAGGAGACGCATCTGATAGAAAAAGATATTCATAGACTGAAGGTGAAAGGTTGGGAAAAATCATACCACTCATATGGAATGCGGAAACAAGCAGGAGTGTCCATACTCATATCTAATAAAATAGATTTCAAACCAAAGTTAATCAAAAGGGATAAAGAAGGACACTTCATACTGCTCAAGGGAACCATACACCAACAAGACATAACAATCATAAATATATATGCCCCAAATAATGGTGCGGCTGTGTTTATCAAGCAAACTCTCCTCAAGTTCAAGAGTCTAATAGACCACCATACAATAATCATGGGAGACTTCAACATACCTCTCTCACCACTGGACAGATCTTACAAACAAAAGTTAAATAAAGAAACTATAGAACTCAATAACACAATTAACAACCTAGACCTAATTGACATATATAGACTATACCACCCCAAATCAAGTAGTTACACTTTTTTCTCAGCAGCACATGGAACCTTCTCAAAAATAGACCATATATTATGTCACAGGGCAACTCTTAGACAATATAAAGGGGTAGAGATAATACCATGCATCTTATCTGATCATAATGGAATAAAACTGAAAATCAACGATAAAAGAATGAAGGAAAAATCAAGCATCACTTGGAGAATGAACAATAGGTTGCTGAATGATCAATGGGTTTTAGAAGACATCAAGGAGGAAATTAAAAAATTCCTAGAGTTAAATGAAAACACAGACACAACATATCGGAATCTATGGGACACATTGAAAGCAGTTCTAAGAGGAAAATTCATTGCTTGGAGTTCATTCCTCAAAAAAAGAAAAAACCAACAAATAAATGATCTCATACTTCATCTCAAAATCCTAGAAAAAGAAGAGCAAAACAACAGCAAAAGAAGTAGAAGGCAAGAAATAATTAAAATCAGAGCTGAAATAAATGAAATTGAAACAAAAGAAACAATTGAAAAAATTGACAGGACTAAAAGTTGGTTCTTTGAAAAAATAAATAAAATTGACAGACCCTTAGCCATGCTAACGAAGAGAAGAAGAGAGAGAACTCAAATTACTAACATACGGGATGAAAAAGGTAATATCACAACAGACACTTCAGAAATACAGAAGATAATCAGAAATTATTTTGAATCCTTATACTCCAATAAAATAGAAGATAGTGAAGGCATAGATAAATTCCTTAAGGCTTATGACCTGCCCAGATTGAGTCAGGAGGATATAGACAACCTACACAGACCAATAACAATAGAGGAAATAGAAGAAACCATCAAAAGATTACCAACTAAGAAAAGCCCAGGACCGGATGGGTATACAGCAGAGTTTTACAAAACCTTTAAAGAGGAACTAACACCAATACTTTTCAAGCTATTTCAGGAAATAGAAAAAGAGGGAGAACTTCCAAATTCATTCTACGAGGCCAACATCACCCTGATTCCGAAACCAGACAAAGACACTTCAAAGAAAGAAAACTACAGACCAATATCTCTAATGAACCTTGACGCAAAAATCCTCAATAAAATTCTGGCGAATCGGATTCAAATACATATCAAAAAAATTATACATCATGATCAAGTAGGATTCATCCCTGGGATGCAAGGCTGGTTCAATATACGGAAATCAATAAATGTTATTCACCACGTCAATAGACTTAAAAATAAGAACCATATGATCATCTCGATAGATTCAGAAAAAGCATTCGACAAAGTACAGCATCCCTTTATGTTCAAATCTCTAGAAAAATTAGGGATAACTGGAACATACCTCAACATTGTAAAAGCAATCTACGATAAGCCACAGGCCAGCATCATTCTGAATGGAGAAAAATTGAAGGCATTCCCTCTAAGATCTGGTACAAGACAGGGATGCCCTCTCTCACCACTTCTGTTCAACATAGTCCTCGAAACACTGGCCAGAGCAATTAGACAGACAAAAGAAATTAAAGGCATAAAAATAGGAAAAGAAGAACTTAAATTATCACTATTTGCAGATGATATGATCCTATACCTAGCAGACCCAAAAGGGTCTACAAAGAAGCTATTAGAGCTAATAAATGAATTCAGCAAAGTGGCAGGATATAAGATCAACACGCATAAATCAAAGGCATTCCTGTATATCAGTGACAAATCCTCTGAAACGGAAATGAGGACAACTACTCCATTCACAATATCCCCCAAAAAAATAAAATACTTGGGAATCAACCTAACAAAAGAGGTGAAAGATTTATATAATGAAAATTATAGAACCCTAAAGAAAGATATAGAAGAAGACCTTAGAAGATGGAAAAATATACCCTGCTCATGGATAGGTAGAACTAACATCATCAAAATGGCGATATTACCAAAAGTTCTCTATAAGTTCAATGCAATGCCAATCAAAATCCCAATGGAATTTCTTGTAGAAATAGATAAAAGAATCATGAAATTCATATGGAATAATAAAAGACCCAGAATAGCAAAAACAATGCTAAGCAGGAAGAGTGAATCAGGCAGTATAGCGATACCAGACTTCAAACTATACTACAGAGCAATAGTAACAAAAACAGCATGGTACTGGTACCAAAACAGGCGGGTGGACCAATGGTACAGAATAGAGGACACAGAAACCAATCCACAAAACTACAACTATCTTATATTTGATAAAGGGGCTAAAAGCATGCAATGGAGGAAGGATAGCATCTTCAACAAATGGTGCTGGGAAAACTGGAAATCCATTTGCATCAAAATGAATCTGAACCCCTATCTCTCACCATGCACAAAAGTTAACTCAAAATGGATTAAGGAGCTTGATATTAAATCAGAGACTTGGCATCTGATAGAAGAAAAAGTTGGTTATGATCTACATACTGTGGGATCGGGCCCCAAATTCCTCAATAGGACACCCATAGCGCAAGAGTTAACAACTAGAATCAACAAATGGGACTTACTCAAACTAAAAAGTTTTTTCTCAGCAAAAGAAACAATAAGAGAGATAAACAGGGAGCCTACATCCTGGGAACAAATCTTTAATCCACACACTTCAGATAGAGCCCTAATAACCAGAATATACAAAGAACTCAAAAAATTAGACAATAAGATAACAAATAACCCAATCAATAAATGGGCCAAGGACCTGAACAGACAGTTCTCAGAGGAGGACATACAATCAATCAATAAGTACATGAAAAAATGCTCACCATCGCTAGCAGTTAGAGAAATGCAAATCAAAACTACCCTAAGATACCACCTCACTCCAGTAAGATTGGCAGCCATTAGGAAGTCAAACAACAATAAGTGCTGGAGAGGATGCGGGGAAAAGCGCACTCTTGTTCATTGCTGGTGGGACTGCAAATTGGTGCAGCCAATTTGGAAAGCAGTATGGAGATTTCTTGGAAAGCTGGGAATGGAACCACCATTTGACCCAGCTATTCCCCTTCTCGGTCTATTCCCTAAAGACCTAATAAGAGCATATTACAGAGACACTGCTACAACGATGTTCATAGCAGCACAATTCACTATAGCAAGATTATGGAATCAGCCTAGATGCCCTTCAATAGATGAATGGATAAAAAAAATGTGGCATTTATACACAATGGAGTATTACTCTGCATTAAGGAACGACAAAATCATAGAATTTGGAGGGAAATGGATGGCATTAGAGAAGATTATGCTAAGTGAAGCTAGTCAATCGTTAAAAAACAAATACCAAATGACCCCTTTGATATAAGGGGAGTAAACAAGGACAGGGTAAGGACGAAGAGCTTGAGAAGAAGATTTACATTAAACAGGGATGAGAAAAGGGGAGGGGAGGGGAGGGGAGGGGGGATAGTAGAGAATAGGACAGACAGCAGAATACATCAGACACTAGAAAGGCAATATGTCAATCAATGGAAGGGTAACTGATGTGAAACAGCAATCTGTATACGGGGTAAAGTTGGGAGTTCATAACCCACTTGAATCAAACTGTGAAAGATGATGTATTAAGAACTGTGTAATGTTTTGAACGACCAACAATAAAAAAAAAAATAAAAAAAATAAAAAAATAAAAAAATAAAAAGACACAAAAAGAAAAAAAAAAAGAAAGCAGAGTTAGAAGACTGTGGTGAACAAGGATCCTTGCAGAGAGCAGAGTTTTCACACTGAGGTGCAGAAGGACTGTTTCAGAGAGCAGATGTTGGATACTGGGGTGCAGAAGGACTTTTGCAGAAAGCAGAGTTTGGAGAGGGGGTGCAAAAGGATCGTTGCAGAGAGCAGAGGATAGAGACTGGGGTGCAGTAGGATCATTGCAGATGTCAGAGTTTGGGAACTGAGGTTCAGAAGGATTGTTACAGAGAACAGAAGTTGGATTCTGGGGTGCAGAAGGACTGTTACAGAGAACAGAGTTTGGAGACTGCGGTTCAGAAGGCCTGTTACAGAGAGCAGAGTTTGGTGAAGGAATGCAGAACGACTGTTACAGAGGGCAGAGTTTGGAGACTGAGTTGCAGAAGGATCTTACAGAGAGCAGAGGTTGGAGACTGAGGTGCAGAAGGACCGTTACAGAGAGTAAAAATTGGATACTGAGGTGTAGAAGGACCATTGAAGAGAGCAGAGGTGGAGTCAGAGGTGCAGAAGGACTTTTAGAGAGAGCAGAGATTGGAGACTGGGGTGCAGAAAGATAGTAGCAGATAGCAGTTTTTGGAGACTGGGGTGAAGAAAGACTGTTGCAGAAAGCAATTGTTAGAGACTTGGGTGCAGTAGGACTGTTGCAGAGAGCAGAATTTGGAGACTGAGGTGCAGAAGGACTGTTACAGAGAGCAGAGGTTGGAGACTGGGGTGCAGAAGGACTGATACAGAAAGCAGAGGTTAAAGACTGGGGTGCAGAAGCACCGTTACAGAGAGCAGAGTTTAGAGACTGCAATATAGGAGGACTGTTACAGAGAGCAGACGTTGGAGAATGGTTTATAAAAGAACTGTTTCAGAGTGCAGATGTTGGAGACTGGGATTCAGAAGAACTGTTTCAGAGAGCAGAGTTTAAAACCGGGGGAGCAGAAGAATGGTCGCAGAGAGTGAGTTCAGAGACTGAGGTGCAGAAAGAATGTTACAGAGAGCAAAGTTTGGAGACTGGGGTGCAGAATTACTGATACAGAAAGCAGAGGTTGGAGACTGGGGTGCAGAAGGACCATAACAGTGAACAGAGGTTGGAGACTGTGGTTCAGGAGGACTGTTGCAGAGAACAGAGGTTAGAGAATGGTGTGCAGAAGGACTGTTACAGAGAGCAGAGGTTAGAGAATGGGGTGCAAAAGTAGGGTGGCTGAGTTCAGAGGTTGGAGACAGAGGTGCAGAAGGACTGTTACAGAGAGCAGAGTTTGGAAACCGTGGAGCAGAAGGACTGATACTGATAGCAGAGGTTTGAGACTGTGGTGCAGAAGGACTGTTACAGAGAGCAGAGTTTGGACACTGTGGAGAACAAAGATCATTGCAGAGAGCAAAGTTTTCAGACTCAGGTGCAGAAGGACTGTTGCAGAAAGCAGATGGTAAAGACTAGGGTGCAGGAGGACTTTTACAGAGAGCAGAGTTTGCAGAGTGGGGTGCAAAAAGATCGTTGCAGAGAGCAGAGGTTAGAGACTTGGGTAGGACCATTTCAGATGTCAGAGTTTGGGAACTGAGGTGCAGAAGGATTGTTAGAGAGAACAGAAGTTGGATCCTGGGGTGCAGAAGGATTGTTACAAAGAACAGAGTTTGGAGACTGTGGTGCAGAAGGCCTGTTACAGAGAGCAGAGTTTGGTGAAGGGATGCAGAATTACTGTTACAGAGGGCAGAGTTTAGACACTGGGTTGCAGAAGGATCTTACAGAGAGCAGAGGTTGGAGACTGAGGTGCACAAAGACCGTTACAGAGAATAGAGGTTGGATACTGAGGTGCAGAAGGACCATTGAAGAGAGCAGAGGTGGAGTCAGAGGTGCAGAAGGACTTTTACAGAGAGCAGAGATTGGAGATTGGGGTGCAGAAGGACTGTAGCAGATAGCAGGTTTTGGAGACTGGGGAGAAGAAGGACTGTTGCAGGGAGCAGGCGTTAGAGACTTGGGTGCAGTAGGACTGTTGCAGAGAGCAGAATTTGGAGACTGAGGTGCAGAAGGACTTTTACAGAGAGCAGAGGTTGGAGACTGGGCTGCAGAAGGACTGATACAGAAAGCAGAGTTTAAAGACAGGGGTGCAGTAGGACCG
The DNA here is from genome assembly GCF_052094955.1 of Ictidomys tridecemlineatus. Classification (NCBI taxonomy): domain Eukaryota; kingdom Metazoa; phylum Chordata; class Mammalia; order Rodentia; family Sciuridae; genus Ictidomys; species Ictidomys tridecemlineatus. Next base: position 29,076 of record NW_027521435.1, read on the forward strand.
TTACAGAGAGCAGAGTTTAGAGACTGCAATATATGAGGACTGTTACAGAGAGCAGAGGTTGGAGAATGGTTTATAAAAGAACTGTTTCAGAGTGCAGATGTTGGAGACTGGGAATCAGAAGAACTGTTGCAGAGAGCAGAGTTTAAAACCTGGGGTGCAGAAGAACTGTCACAGAGAGTGAGTTTGGAGACTGAGGTGCAGAAAGAATGTTACAGAGAGCAAATTTTGGAGACTGGGGTGCAGAATTACTGATACAGAAAGCAGAGGTTAGAAACTGGGGTGCAGAAGGACCATAACAGTGAACAGAGGTTGGAGACTGTGGTTCAGGAGGACTGCTGCAGAGAACAGAGTTTAGAGAATGGTGTGCAGAAGCACTGTTAAAGAGAGCAGAGGTTAGAGAATGGGGTGCAGAAGGACTGTTACAGAGAGCAGAGGTTAAAGAATGGGGTGCAAAAGTAGGGTTGCTGAGTTCAGAGGTTGGAGAAAGAGGTGCAGAAGGACTGTTACAGAGAGCAGAGGTTGGAAACCGTGAAGCAGAAGGGCTGATACAGATAGCAGAGGTTTGAGACTGTGGTGCAGAAGGACTGTTACAGAGAGCAGAGGTTGGAGACTGGGAAGTACAAGGACTGTTGCAGAGAACAGAGGTTGGAGACTGGATTGCAACAGGACCGTTGAAGAAAGAAGAGTTTGGAGACTGGGTTGGAGAAGGAATGTTACAGAGAGAAGAGTTTTGAAACTGAGGTGCAGAAAGACCTTACAGAAAACAGAGGTTAGAGACTAGGGTGCAGAAAGAGTGTTAAAGAGAGGAGACATAGGAGACTGAGGTGCAGAAGGTCTGTTGCAGAGAGCAGATGTTGGAGACTGGGGTGCAGAAGGATCGTTGCAGAAAGCAGACGTTGGAGACTGAGGTGCAAAATGACTGTTACAAAGAATAGAGGTTGGAGATTGTGATGCAAAAGGTCTGTTACAGAGAGCAGAGGTTCTAGACTAGGATGCAGAAGAACTGTTAGAGAGAGAAGAGTTGTTAGACAAGGTTGCAGAAGGATCTTACAGAGAGCAGAGATTGTAGACTGAGGTGCAGCAGGACTGTTACTGAGAGCAGAGGTTAAAGACTGGGGTGCAGAAGGCCTTTGACGAAGAGCAGAGTTTGGAGAAGGGCTCCAGAATGACTTTTACATATGGCAGAGTTGGAAACTGGTTTGCAGAAGGATCTTACAGAGAGCAGATGTTGGAGACAGGGGTTCAGAATGACTGTTACAGAGAGCTGAGGTTGTAGACTTGGGTGCAGAAGGATCGTTGTAGAGAGCAGAGATTTGGTACTGGGGTGCAGAAGGATTGTTATAGAGAACAGACTTTGGATAATGGGGGGCAGAAGGCCTGTTACAGACAGCAGAGTTTGGAGACTGGGTTGCAGAAGAATCGTACAGAGAGCACATGTTAAAGACTGACGTGCAGAAGGACTGTGGCAGAGAGCAGAGGTTGGAGACTGGGTTGCAGAAGCACTGTTACACAGAGCAGAGGTGGAAGACTGGGTTGTAGAAGGACTGTTGCAGAGAGCAGAGGTTGGAGACTTGGGTGCAGAAAGACTGTTGCAGAGAGCAGAATTTGGAGACTGAGGTGCAGAAGGACTGTTACAGACAGCAGAGTTTGGAGACTGTGGTGCAGAAGGACCTTTACAGAGAGCAGAGTTTGGAGACTAGGGTACAGAAGGACTGTTGCAGAGAGAAGATGTTGTAGACTGTGGTTCAGAAGAACTGTAGAAGAGAGCAGAGGTTAGAGAATGGGGTGCAGAAGTAAGTTTACAGAGAGCAGAGGTTGGAGAAAAAGGTGCAGAAGGACTATTACAGAGAGCAGAAGTTGGAAACAGTGGTGCAGAAGGACGGATACAGAAAGCAGAGGTTTGAGATGGTGGTGCAGAAGGACCGTTACAGAGAGCAAACGTTGAAGAGTGCGGTACAGAAGGACTGTTAGAGAGAGCAGAGGTTGGAGAATGGGGAGCAGAAGAACTGTTGCAGATAACAGAGTTTGGAGACTGGGGTGCAGCAGGACCGGTGCAGAATCCAGAGGTTGGAGACTGTGGTGGAAAAGGAATGTTACAGAGAGCAGAGTTTGAAAACTGGAATGCAGAAGGATCTTACAGAAAGCAGAGATTGTATACCGAGTTGCAGCAAGAGTGTTAGAGAGAGCAGATGTTGGAGACTGGGGTGCAGAAGGATCTTTGCAGACAGCAGAGTTTCCAGACTGAGGCACAGAAGGACTGTTGCTGAGAGCAGATGTTGGAGACTTGGGTGCAGAAGGACTGTTGCTGAGAGCAGATGTTGGAGACTTGGGTGCAGAAGGACTGTTGCAGAGACCAGATTCTGGAGACTGGGATGCAGAAGGATCATTGCAGAGAGCAGAGGTTGGACACTGGGGTGCAGAAGGACTATTACACAGAGTAGAAGTTGGAGACTGGGGTGAAGAAGGACTGTTGCATGGAGCACTTGTTGGAGACTTGGTTGCAGAAGAACTGTTGCATTGAGCAGAATTTGGAGACTGAGGTGCAGAAGGACTGTTGTCGATAGCAGCGTTTGGAGCCTGGGCTGCAGAAGGACCGTTACAGAGAGCAGAGTTTAGAGACTGCAATACAGGTGGACTGTTACAGAGAGAAGTGGTTGGAGATTGGGGTGGAGAAGAAATGTTTCAGAGTGCAGATGTTGGAGACTGGGGTGCAGAAAAACTGTTGCAGAGAGCATAGTTTGGCGACTGGGGTGCAGAAAAACTGTTGCAGAGAGCTGAGGTTGGAGACTGAGGTGTAGAAAAAATGTTACAGAGAGCAAAATTTGGAGACAGGGGTACAGAATTACTGATACAGAAAGCAGAGGTTGGAGACTGGTGTGCAGAAGCACCATTAGAGAGAGCAGAGTTTGGAGACTGAGGTTCAGAAGGACTGTTGCAGAGAGCAGAGATTAGAGAATGGGGTGCAGAAGGACTGTTAAAGAGAGCAGAGTTTGGAGACTAGGGCACAGTAGGACAGGGGCAGAATCCAGAGGTTGGAGACTGTGGTGGAAAAGGAATGTTACAGAGAGCAGAGTTTGAAAACTGGGATGCAGAAGGATCTTACAGAGAGCAGAGTTTGGAGACAGGGGTGCAGAAAGACTGTTGAGGAGAGGAGACGTTGGAGACTGGGGCCTGAAGACGTGTTACAGAGAGCAGAGTTTGGAGACTAAGGTAAAGAAGGCCTGTTAATGATAGCAGAATTTGAAGACTGGGGTGCAGAAGGATTGTAATAGAGAGCAGAGTTAGGATACTGGGTGGCAGAAGGATCTTACAGAGAGCAGAGTTTGGAGACTGAGGTGAAGAAGGACTGTTAAAGAGAGCAGTGGTTGGAGACTGAGGTGCAGAGGGATCGTGCAGAGAGAATAGGTTTCAGACTGAGGTGTAGAAGGACTTTTACAGAGAGCAGAATTTGGATACTGAGGTGCAGAAGGACTGTTACAGAGAGCAAATTTTAAAGACTGTGTTTCAGAACGATCTTTCTTAGAGGAGAGTTTGGAGACTGAGGTGCAGAAGTACTGTTACAGAAAGCAAAGGTTGGAGTCTGGGGTGCAGAAGGATTGTTGCAGAGAGCAAAATTTTCAGACTGAGGTGAAGAAGGACTGTTGCAGAGAGCAGATTTTGGAGACTGGGTGAAGAAAGATTGTTACAGAGAGCAGAATTTGGAGACTGTGGTGCAGAACAACTGCTACAGAGAGCAGAGGTTGGAGACTGGGGTGTAGAAGGCCTGATACAGAGAGCAGAGTTCTGAGACTGTGGTGCAGAAGAACTTTTATAAGGAGCAGAGTTTTGAGACTGTGTTTAAAAGGATCTTACAGGGAGCAGAGGTTTGAGACTCAGGTTCAGAAGGACTGTTGCAGAGAGCAGATGTTGGAGACTGCAGTACAGAAGGACTGTTGCATAGAGCAGAAGTTGGAGAATGGTTTACAGAATGACTTTTGCAGAGAACAGAGATTGGAGACTGAGGTGCCGAAGGACGGATAATGAAAGTAGAGGTTGGAGACTGAGGTGCAAAAGGACCTTTACAGAAAGCAGGGTTTGGAGACTGTGGTACAAAAGGACTATTACAGAGAGCAGAGTTTGGAGACTGGGGAGCAGAAGGACTGTTGCAAAATACAGAGGTTGGAGAGTGGGGTGCAGCAGGACCGTTGCAGAAACCAGAGGTTGGAGACTGGCATGGAGAAGGAATATTACAGAGAGCAGATTTTGGAAAGTGGGGTGCGGAATGATCGTTGCAGTCAGCAGAGTTTCCAGACTGAGATGCAGAAGGACTGTTACACAGAGCAGAGGAAGTAGACTGAGGTGAAGAAGGACAGTTACAGAGAGCACATATGGGAGACAGTGGTGCAGGACTGATACAGAGTGGAAGTTGGAGACTGAGGTACAGAAGGACTGTTTCAGAGAGCAGAGGTTTGAGACTCAGGTGTAGAATGATTATTGTAGAGAGCAAGTTTTCAGACTGAGGTACAGAAGAACTGTTGGAGAGAGCAGATGTTGGAGATTGGGGTGCACAAGGACTGTTGCAGCGAGCAGAGGTTGGAGACTGGGGTGCAGAGGGATCGTTGCAGAGAGCAGAGGTTGGTGACTGGGGTGCAGAAGGCCTTTTACAGAGAACAGAGTTTGGAGACTGAGGTGGATTAGGACTGTTACAGAGAACAGAGATTGGTGACTGGGGTGCAGAAGAACTGTTGCAGAGCAGATTATGGAGACTAGGATTTAGAAGGACTATTACAGAGAGCAGAAGTTGCAGACTGGGGTGCAGAAGCATCATACAGAGAGCAGAGTTTGGAGACTGAGGTGCAGAAGGACTGTTGCAGAGAGCAGAGATTGGAGACTGGGGTCCAGAAGGACTGATACAGAGAGCAGAGTTGGGAGACTGGGTTGCAGAAGCATCTTACAGCGAGCAAAGTATGGAGACTGAGTTGCAGAAAGAGTGTTGTAGAGAGCAGAGTCTGGAGACTGGGGTGTTGAAGGACTGTTATAAAGAGCAGAGTTTGGAGACTGGAAAGAATAAGGACTGTTGTGAAGTACAGAGGTTTGATACTGGGGTGCAGCAGGACCGTTGCAGATAGCAGAGGTTGGAGACTGGCGTGGAGAAGGAATATTACAGAGAGCAGATTTTGGAAACTGGGGTGCAGAAGGATTTTTCAGAGAGCAGAGGTTGGAGACTGAGGTGCAGAAGGATCGTTGCAGAGAGCAGAGTTTGGACACTGGGGTGCAGAATGACTGTTGCTAAGAGCAGAAGTTTGTGACTGGGGTGCAGAAGGATTGTTTAGAGAGCAGATGTTGCAGACTGCGGTGCAGAAGGACTCTTGCAGAGAGCAGAGGCTTAAGACTGAGGTGGAGAAAGACTGTTACAGAAAAAGCGGTTGGAGACTGGTGTACAGAAGGATTATTGCAGAGAGCAGAGGTTTAAGACTGAGGTACAGAAAGATCGTTGCAGAGAGCAGAGGTGGAGACTTGGCTGCAGAAAGACTGTTACACAGAACACACGTCGCAGACTGGGGTGCAGACGGAATGTTGCAGACAGCAGTGGTTGGAGACTGGGGTGCATAAGGACTGTTGTAGAGAGCAGAGTTGGATATGAGGTGCAGAAGGACTGTTACAGAGAGCAGAGTATGTAGACTGGAGAGCAGAAATACTGATACAAAAAGCAGAGTTTGGAGACTGGTGTGCAGAAGGACTGTTACAAAGAGCAGTGTTTGGAGATTGAAGTACAGAAGGACTGTAACAGAGAGCAAATGTTGGCAACTGGGGTGCAGAAGGAGTGTTGCAAAGAACAGAGGTTGGAGACTGAGGTGCAGAAGGACTGTTACAGAGAGCAGAGTTTTTAGACAAGGTTGCAGAAGGATCTTAAAGAGAACATAGTTTGAATACCGAGGTGCACCAGGACTGTTAAAGAGAGCAGAGGTTTGAGACTGGGGTTTAGAAGGCCTGATATGGAGAGCAGAGTTTGGAGAAGGGCTCCAGGAGGACTGTTACTGTAGGTAGAGTTTTGAGACTTGGTTGCAGAAAGATTTTACAGAGAGCAGATGTTGGAGACTAAGGTGCAGATGGACTGTTACAGAGAGTAGAGGTTGGAGACTGAGTTTCAGAATGATCGTTGCAGAGAACAGAGGTTGGAGACTGGGGTACAGAAGGATCGTTGCAGTCAGCAGAGTTTCCAGACTGAGATGCAGAAGGACTCTTACACAGAGCAGAGGTTGAAGACTGAGGTTAAGAAGGACAGTTACAGAGAGCAGATGTGGGAGACAGGGATGCAGGACTGATACAGAGCAGAAGTTGGAGACTGAGGTACAGAAGGAGTGTTAGAGAGAGCAGAGGTTGGAGATTGGGGTGCACAAGGACTGTTGCAGCGAGCAGAGATTGGAGACTGGGGTGCAGAGGGATCATTGTAGAGAGCAGAGGTTGGAAAGTGGGGTGCAGAAGGCCTTTTCCAGAGAGCAGATTTTGGAGACTGAGGTGCAGAAGGACTGTTACAGAGAGCAGAGATTGGAGACTGGAGTTACGATGAAGTGTTGCAGAGCAGATTATGGAGACTAGGGTGTAGAAAGACTGTTACAGAGAGCAGAGGTTGGAGACTGGGGTGCAGAAGGACTGTTGCAGAGATAAGACGATGAAGACTGGGTTGGAGAAGGACTGTTGCAGAGAGCAGATGTTGGAGACTGGGGTGCAGAAGGAATTTTGCAGAGAGCAGTAATTGGAGACTGGGTGCATATGGACTATTGCAGACAGCAGATGTTGCAGACTGAAGTGCAGGACTGATACAGACAGCAGAGTTTCGAGAATGTGGTGCAGAAGGACTGATACAGAAAGCAGATGTTGGACAATGTGGTGAAGAAGAACCCTTACAGAGAACAGAGGTTGGAGACTGCGGTACAGAATGACTGTTACAGAGAGCAGAGGTTTTTGACTGGGGTGAAGAATAAATGTTGTATAGATCAGAGTTTGGAGACTTCGATGCAGAAGGACCATTGCAGAAAGCAGTGGTTGAAGACGGGGTTTCAGAAAAATCTTAAAGGGAGTAGAGTTTGCACACTGAGGTGCAGAACGACTGTTGCAGAGAGGAGAGGTTGGAGACTGAGGCGCAAAAGGACTTTTGCAGAGAACAGAGGTTGGAGTTTGAGGTTCAGAAGGACTGTTACAGAGAGCAGAGGTTGGAGACTGGGGTGCAGAATGGCTGATACATAACGCAGAGTTTGGAGACTCGAGTGCGTATGGACCGTTACAGAGAGCAGAGGTTGCAGACTGCAGTACAGAATGACTGTTACAGAGAGCAGAGGTTGGAGACGGGTGTGCAAAATTATCTTACAGAGAGCATAGGTTGGAGACTGGGGTGCAGAAGGACTGTTGCAGAGCAAATTATGGAGACAAGGGTGTAGAAGGACTGTTACAGAGAGCAGAGGTTGTAGACTGGGCTGCAGAAGCATCCTACAGAGAGCAGAGTTTGGAGACTGAGGTGCAGAAGGACTCTTGCAGATAGCAGAGATTGGAGAGTGGGGTTCAGAAGGACTGATACAGAGGGCAGAGTTGGGAGAATGGTGTGCAGAAGCATCTTACAGCGAGCAAAGTATGGAGACTTAGGTGCAGAAAGGCTGTTGCAGAGAGACTGGAGTGCAGAAGGCCTCTGACAGAGAGCAGAGATTTGAGACTGAGGTGACGAAGGACTGTTGCAGAGAACAGAATTTGGAGACTTGGGTGCATAAGGACAGTTACTGAGAGAAGAGGTTGGAGACTGATGTGCAGAAGGACTAAACAGAGAGCACAGGTTCGGATACTTGGGTGCAAAATGAATGCTGCAGAGAGCAGAGGTTGGAGACTGGGTGCAGGAGGACTGTTACAGAAAGCAGAGGTTAGAGACTGAGGTTCAGAAAGACTGTTAAAGAGAGCAGAGGTTGGAGAGTGGGTTCAGAAGGACTTATAGTGAAAGCAGATGTTGGGGGACTTGGGTGCAGAAGGAACGATAAAAAGAGCAGAGGTTGGAGACTCCAGTAAACAAGGACTGCTACAGAGTGTAGAGGTTGGAGACTGGGGTGCAAAGGACTGTTGCAGAAAACAAAGGTTGGAGACTGTGGTGCAGAAGCACTTTTGCAGAGAGCAGAAGTTGAAGACTTAGGTGCAGTATTATTGTTACCGAGAGCAGAGTTTGGAGACTGGGGTGCAGAAAGACTGTTTCAGTGAGCAGAGTTTGCCTGACTAGGTTTCAGAAGGGTCTTACAGAAAGAAGAGGTTGGAGACTGATGTACAGGAAGGACTGTTACAGCGAGCAGAGTTTTGAGACTGGGGTGCAGAAGCATTGTTGCAGAGAGCAGATGTTGGAGACTGGGTGAACAAGGACTGTTGCAGCGAGCACAGGTTGGAGACAGGGAGCAGAAGGATCGTTGCAGAGATCAGAGGTTGGAGACTGGGTGCAGAAGGACTTATAAAGAGAGCAGAGTTTGGAGACTTGGGTGCAGAAGGCCTGTTACAAAGAGGCAGTGTTTGGAGACTGGGGTGCAGAATGACTGTTACGGAGAGCAGAGTTTGGAGACTGCATTGCAGAAGGATCTTACAGAGATCAGAGTTTGGAGACTGAGGTGCAGAAGCACTGTTGCAGAGAGTAGAGTTTGGAGACAGAGGTGCAGAAGGACGGTTGCAGAGAGCAGAGCTTGGAGATTGAGGTGCAAAATGATTGATAACAGAGATCAGAGGTTGGAGACTCAGGTGCAGAAGCACTGTTTTAGAGAGCAGAATTTGGAGACTTAGGTGCAGAAGGACTTTTACAGAGAGCAGAGGTTGGAGACTGGGATGCAGAAGGACTGTTGCAGAAAACAGATTTTGAAGACTTGGGTGCAGAAGTATCATGGAAGAGAGCAGAATTTTCAGTTCAGGTGAAGAAGAACTAATGCAGAGAGCAGATGTTCTACACTGGGGTGCAGAAAGCCTGTTACAAAGAACAGAGTTTAAATAAAGGGTGCAGAAGGACTGTTACAAAGAGCAGATTTTGGAGATTGGTTTGCAAAAGTATTTTCCAGAGAGTAGAGGTTAAAGACTGAGATGCATAAGGACTGTTACAGAGAGTAGAGTTTGGATACTGAGGTGCAGAAGGTCAATTGCAGAGAGCAGAGGTTTAAGACTGAGGTGCAGAAAGACTGTTACAGAGAGCAGAGTTTGGAGACTGAGGTGCAGAAAAACTGATACAGAAGGCAGAGTTTAAAGACTGGGTTGCAGAAGGACCACTACAGAGAGCAGAGATTGAGGACTGCGGTGCAGAAGAACTGTTACAGAGAGCAGAGGTTGGAGACTGAGGTGCAGAAGGACTGTTGTAGAGAGCAGACGTAGGAAACTGGGGTGAAGAAGGATTGTTGCAGAGAGCAGAGATTTGAGACTGAGGTGCAGAAGGACTGTTACAGAGAGCAGAGGTTGGAGACTGGGTTGCAGAAGGACTGTTGCAGAGAACAGAGGTTGGAGACTGCAGTGCAGAAGAACTGTTACTGAGAGTAGAGTTTGGACACTGGGGTAAAGAAGCATATTACAGCGAGCAGAGGTTGGAGACTAGGGTGAAGAAGGACCTTTGCAGAGAGCAGAATTTGTAGACTGGGGTGCAGAAGGATTGTTACAGAGAACAGAGGTTGGATACTGAGGTGCAGAAGGACCTTTGCATAGAGCATAAGTTTGAGATTTGGGTGCAGAAGGACTATTGCAGAGAGCAGAGGTTGGAGACAGGGGTGCAGAAGGAGTGATACAGAAAGCAGAGTTTGTAGACTGTGGTACAAGAGGTTCATTACAGAGAGCAGAGGTTGGAGTCTGCAGTACAGAAGGACAGTTACAGAGAGCAGAGGTTGGAGACTGGGGTTCAGAAGGAGTGTTGCAGAGATTAGATGATGAAGATTGGGGTTCAGTAGGAACTGATGTAGAGAACAAGGTTGGAGAGTGGGGTGCAGAGGAACCATTGCAGAGGGCAGACGTTGGAGACTGTTGTGCAGAAGGAATGTTACAGTGAGAAGAGTTTGGAAACTGGGGTGTAGAAAAAATTTTGAGACTGCAGTGAAGAATGATTGTTGCAGACAGCAGACTGGGGTGCAGAAGGATCATTGCAGAGAGTAGATAATGGAGACTGTTGTATAGAAGGACTGTTCTAGAGAGCAGAGTTTGGAGACTGGGGTGAAGAAGGACTGTTGCAGAGATAAGTTGTTGAAGACTGAGGTGTAGAAAAACTGTTACAGAGAGCAGTGTTTAGAGACTAAGGTGCAGAAGAACTGTCGCAGAGAGGAGAGGTTGGAGACTGGGTGCAGAAGGACTGTGCAGAGTGCAGTGTTTGGAGACTGGGGTGCAGAAAGACTTTTACAGAGAATAGAGGTTAGAGACTGCTGTACAGAAGGACTGTTAATGAGAGCAGAGGTTTGAGACAGGTGTGCAGAAGGATCGTACAGAGAGCAGAGGTTGGAGATTGGGTGCAATAGGACTGATGCAGAGAGCAGAGGTAGGAGAATGGGGGTGCAGAAGGATTGTTGCAGAGAGAAGCTTTTGGATACTGAGGTGCAGAAGTCCTGTTACACAGAGAAGAGCTTGGAGACTGGGGAGCATGTGACCTGTAACATACAGCAGAGTTTGGAGACTGAGTGGCATAATGATCTTAAAGAAAGCAGAGGTTGGTGACTGAGGTGCCAAAGAACTGTTAGAGAGAGCAGAGGTTGGAGACTGGGGTTCAGAAGGATCCTTTCAGAGAGCAGAGTTTTCAGAATGATGTTTAGAAAAACTGTTGCAGAGAGCAGATGTAGGAGACTGGGGTACAGAAGAACTGTTGCAGAGTGTAGAGACTGGAGACTTGGGTGTAGAAGGATCATTGTAGAGAACATAGGGTGCAGACTGGGGTGCTTAAGGAGTGTTACAGACAGAAGAATTTTGAGACTGGGGTGAAAAAGGAGTGTTATAGAAAGCAGAGTTTGGAAACTGGTTTTTACAAGGATCTTTCAGAGAGCAGAGGTTGGCAACTGAGGTGCAGAAGGACTGTTACAGAGAGTAGATGTTGAAGACTAAGGTGTAGAAAGACCTTTGCAAAACGAAGAGGTTGAAGACTGAGGTGCAGAAAGACTGTTGCAGAGTGCAGAGGTTGGAGACTTGGGTGTAGGACTGTTGCAGAGAGCAGAGGTTTGACTTTGGGGTTCCAAAAACTGCTGCAGCGAGCAGACGTTAGGGACTGAGGTGCAGAAGGACTTTTAAAGAGAGCAGAGTTTGGAGACTGGGTGCAGAAGTACTGCTGAAGAGAACAGAGGTTGGAGACTGGGGTGCAGAAAGATCGTTGGGACGAGCAGAGTATCGAGACTGGGGGGTAGAAGGACTGTTGCAGAGAGCAGAAGTTGTAGACTGGGGTGTCGAAGGACTGTTGCAGAGACCAGAGGTTGGTGACTGGGATGCAGAAGGACTATTACAGAGAGCAGACTTTGGAGACTCGGGTGCAGAAGGATCGTTTCAGAGAGCAGATTTTTGAGACTGGGGTGCAGAAGGACTTTTACAGAAAGCAAAGGTTGAAGACTGGGGTGCAGTAGGACTTTTACAGAGAGCACAGGTTGGAGAATCATGTGCAAAAAATCTATTGCAGAGAGCAAAATTTGGAGACTCTGTTGCAGAAGTAGTGTTGCAGAGAACACAGATTGGAGACTGCGGTGCAGAAGGACCCTTACAGATAGCAGAGTTTGGAGACTGCTTTGCAGAAGTACTTTCACAGAGAGCAGAGGTTGGAGACAGGTGTGCAGAAAGATCTTACAGACAGCATAGGTTTGAGACTGGGGTGCAGGAGGACTGGTGCAGAGAGCAGAGGTTGGAGACTGGGGTGCAGAAGGATAGTTTAAGAGAGAAGTTTGGAGACTGGGGTCAAAAGGCCTGTTATAGACAGCATAGGTTGGAGATTGGGGTGCAGAAAGCCTGTTACAGAGAGCAGAGTATAAAGAGTGGGTTGCAAAAGGATCTTACAGAGACAAAGGGTTGGAGACTGACATACATAAGGACTCATACAGAGAGAAGAAGTTTGAGACTGAGATGCAGAAGGATCGTTCCAGAGAGAAGAGTTTTCAGAAACAGGTGCAGAAGGACTGTTACTGAGAGCAGAGTTTGGAGACTGGGGTACAGAAGGACTGATACAGAAAGAAGAGGTTGGTGACTGTGGTGCAGAAGGACTGTTTCAGAGAGCAGAGGTTAGAGACTGGGGTGCATAAGGACTGTTGCAGAGAGCAGATGTTGGAGACTGGGGTGCAGAAGGACTGTTGCAGTGAGCAGAAAATAGAGACTGGTGTGTTGAAGGACTATTGCAGCGAGCAGAAGTTGCAGACTGAGGTGCAGAAGGACTGTTACAGAGAGCAGAGTTTGCAGAATGTGGTGCAAAAGGACTGATACAGAAAGCAGTGGTTGGAGACTGGGGTGCAGAAGTACCCTTACAGAGAACAGAGGTTGGAGACTGCGGTTCAAAAGGAATGTTACAGAGCGCAGAGGTTGGAGACTGGGTTGCAGAATAACTGTTGTAGAGAACAGAGGTTAGAGGCTGGGGTGCAGAAGGACCATTGCAGAAAGCAAAGGTTGGAGACTGGGTTTCAGAAGGATCTTACAGACAGCAGAGTTTGGACACTGAGGTACAGAAGGACTTTTGAAGAGAGCAGAGTTTGGAGGTTAGCGCGCAGAAGGACTGTTGCAGAGAGCAGAAATTGTAGTCTGAGTTGCAGAAGGACTGTTACAGAAAGCAGAGTTTAGAGACCAGAGTGCAGAAGGACTGATACAGAAAGCAGAGTTTGGAGACTGGGGTCCAGAAGGACCATTACAGAGAGCAGAGTTTGGAGACTGCAATACAGGACTGTAACAGAAAGCAGAGGTTGGAGACTGGGGTGACGAAGGACTGTTGCAGAGAGCAGACGTTGGAGAATGAGGTGAAGAAGGACTGTTACAGAGAGCAGAGGTTGAAGACTTGAGTGCAGAAGGACTGATAGAAAAAGCAGAAGTTGGAGAGTGGGGAGCAGAAGGACCGTTACAGAGAGAAGAGTTTGGAAACTTCAGTACTGAAGGACTGTTACAGAAAGCAGAGGATAGAGACTGGGGTGGACAAGGACTGTTTGCAGAGAGCAGATGTTGGAGACTGGGGTTCAGAAGGACTGTTGCAGAGAGCAGAGGTTTAAGACTGGTGTGCAAAAGGACTGTTGCAGAGAGCAGAGGTTGAAGAGTGAGGTGCAGAAGGACTGTTTCAGAGAGCAGAGTTTGGAGACTGTGGTGTAGAAGGACTGATACAGAAAGTAGAGGTTGGTGACTGGAGTGCAGAATGAACCTTACAGAGAACAGAGGTTGAAGACTGCGGTACAGAAGAACTGTTGTAGAGAACAAGGTTGGAGAGTGGGGTGCAGAGGGACCATTGCAGAGGGCAGACGTTGGAGACTGGGGTGCAGAAGGAATGTTACAGAGAGCAGAATTTGGAAACTGGGGTGTAGAAAAATCTTACAGAGAGAAAAGTTTGGAGACTGGGGTGCAGAAGGATTGTTGTAGAGAGCAGTCCTTGGAGACTGGGGGTGCAGAAGGATTGTTGCAGAGGGTAAATTATGGAGACTTGGGGATAGAAGGACTGTTCTATAGAGCAGAGTTTGGAGACTGGGGTGAAGAAGGACTGTTGCAGAGAGCAGTTGTTTAAGACTGAGGTGAAGAAAAAATGTTACAGGGAGCAGTGTATGGAGACTGGGGTTCAAAAAGACTGATACTGAGTGTAGAGTTTGGAGACTAGGGAGCAGAGGATCTTACAGAGAGGAAAGATTAGAGACTGGGGTGCAGAAGGATTGTTGCAGAGAGAAGACGTTGGAGACTGGCGTGCAGAAGGATCGTTGTAGAGAGTAGATAATGAAGACTGGTGTATAAAAGGACTGTTCTAGAGAGCAGATTTTAGAGACTGGGGTGCAGAAGGCCTGTTGCAGAGAGCAGTTGTTGAAGACTGAGGTGCAGAAATACTGTTACAGAGAGCAGTGTTTGGAGACTGAGGTGCAGAAGGACTTTTGAAGAGAGAAGAGGTTGGAGACTGGGTGCAGAAGGAGTGTGCAGAGTGCAGTGTTTCCCAGACTGGGGAGCAGAAGGACTGTTGCATATACCAGAGGTTTGAGACTGGGGGAAGGACTGTTACAGAGAGCAGAGGTTGAAACTTGGAGTGCAGAACGACGGATAAAGAAAGCAGAGTTTGGACACTGGGGTGCAGAAGGACCGTTACAGAGAACAGAGGTTGAAGACTGTGGTACAGAAGTACTGTTATAGAGAGCAGAGTTTGGAGACAGGTGTGCAGAATTATCTTACAGACAGCAGAGGTTGGAGACTGGGGTGCAATAGGACTGTTGCAGAGAGCAGAGGTTGGAGAATGGGGTGCAGAAAGATCGTTGCAGAGAGAAGAGGTTGGAGACTGAGGTGCAAAAGACCTGTTACACAGAGCACAGCTTGGAGACTGGGGAGCAGAAGGCCTTTAACATAGAGCAGCGTTTGGAGACTGGGTGGCATAAGAATCTTACAGAGAGCAAATTTGGTGACTGAGGTGCTGAAGGACCGTCAAAGAGAGCAGAGGTTGTAGACTTTGGTCCACAAGGATCTTTGCAGAGAGCTGAGTTTTGAGAATGAGGTTTAGAAAAACTGTTGCAGAGAGCAGATGTTAAAGACTAGGGTGCAGAAGAACTCTTGCAGAGAGCAGAGTTTGGAGACTTGAGTGTAACAGGATCATTGCAGAGAGAAGAGGGTGGAGACTGGGGTGCCGAAGGACTGTTACAGAGAGCATATTTTGGAGACTGGGGTGCAGAAGGACTGTTACTGAGAGTAGATGTTGAAGACTGATGTGCATAAAGACCTTTGCAAAGAGAAGAGGTTGGAGACTGAGGTCCAGAAAGACTGTTGCTGAATGTAGAAGTTGGAGACTTGGGTGTAGAAGGACTGTAGCAGAGAGCAGAGATTGGAGATTGGGGTGCTGAAGGACTGTTGCAGAGAGCAGACGTTGGAATCTGAGGTGCAGAGGACTCTTACAGAGAGCAGAGTTTGGAGACTTGAGTGCAGAAGGACTGATAGAGAAAGCAGAGGTTGGAGAGTGGGGTGCAGAAGAACCCTTACAGAGAGAAGAGTTTGGAATCTGCAGTACAGAAGGACTGTTACAGAGAACAGAGGTTGGAGACTGGGTTGCAGAAGTCCTTTTACAGAGAGCAGAGTTTGGAGACTGTTGTGCAGAAGGACTATTACAGAGTGCAGAGTTTAAAGACTGGGTTGTAGAAGAATATTACAGACAGCAGAGTTGGGAGAATAAGGTGCAGAAGCACTGTTACAGAGAGCAGAATTAGGAGACTGGCGTGCAGAAGGGTGGTTTCATGAAGAAGAGTTTTCAGACTGAGGTTCAGAAGGACTGTTGCAGAGAGCAGATGTTCGAGACTGGGGTGCAGAAGGACTGTTGGAGAGAGGAGAGTTTGGAGACTGGGGTGCAGAAGGACTATTATAGAGAGCAGAGATTAGAGACTGGGTTGCTGAAGGAACTTACAGAGAGTAGAGGTTGGAGACTGGGGTGCAGGTGGACTTTTACAGAGAGCAGTGGTTTGAGACTGGGGTGCAGAAGAATCGTGCAGAGAGCAGAGGTTTAAGACTGAGGACAAGAAGGACGGTTACAAAGAGCAGACGTTGGAGACTGAGATGTAGAAGGACTGTTACACAGAGAAGAGTTTGGAGATTCAGGTGCAGAAGGACTGTGACAGGAAGCAGAGTTTGGAAATTGGGGTGTAGAAGGACTGTTACTGAGAGCAGAGGTTGGAGACTGGGGTGCCAAAGGATTCTTACATAGAGCACAGGTTGGAGACTGAGGTGCACACGGATAGATACAGAGAACAGAGGTTAGAGACTTGGGTTCAGACAGACTGATACAGAGAGCAGAGGTTGGAGACTGGGGTGTGGAAGGACCCTTACAAAGAGCACAGGTTGGAGACTGCGGTACAGAAGGACTGTTACAGAGAGCAGATCTTGGAGTCTGGAGAGCAGAAGTACTGTTTCAGAGGACAGAGTTTGGAGACTGGGGTGGAGAAATAATGTTACAAAGAGCAGAGTCTGGAAACTGAAGTGCAGAAGGATATTACAGAGAGCAGAGTTTGGAGACTGTGGTGCAGAAGGACTGTTGCAGAGAGCAGACGTTGTAGACTGCGGTCCAGAAGTATTGTTGCAGAGAGCAGAGTTTGGAGACAGGAGTGGAGATGTACTGTTGCAGAGAACAGATGTTGGAGGCTGGGTGCAGAAGAACTGTTACATAGAGCAGAGTTTGGAGACTGAGGTGCAGAAAGACTGTTACAGAGAGCAGAGTTTGATGACTGGGGTGAAGAAGGACAGTTATAGAGAGCAGAGGTTGGAGACTGGGGTCAGATTGATCTTATAGAGAGCAGAGTTTGGAGACTGGGGTGCAAAGTACTGTTGCAGAGAGCAGATGTTGGAGACTGGGGTGGAGAAGAATTGTTGCAGAGAAAAGAGGTTGGAGACTGGGGTGCAGAAGTCCTGTTACAGAGAGCAGAGTTTAAAGACTGTTGTGTAGAACGACTGTTACAGAGTGCAGAGTTTAAAGACTGGGCTGCAGAAGGGTCTTACAGAGAGCAGAGTTTGGAGACTGAGGTGTAGAAGGAGTGTTACAGAGAGCAGAGGTAGGAGACTCGGGTGCAGAAGGGTCGTTGCAGAGAGCAGAGTTTTCAGACCAAGGTGCAGAACTGTTGCAGAGAGCAGATGTTGGAGACTGGGCTGCACAAGGACTGTTGCAGAGTGCAGATGTTGGTAACTAGGGTGCAGAATTACTGTTGTACAAAGCAGAGGTTGGAGACTGGGGTGCAGAGGACTGTTGCAGAGAGCAGAGGTTGGAGACTGAGGTGTGGAAGGCCTGTAACAGAGAGCAGAGTTTGGAGACTCAGATGCAGAAGGACTGTTATAGAGAGCAGAGGTTGGATACAGGGGTGCAGAAGGATCTTACAGAGATCAGAATTTGGAGACTGAGGTGAAGAAGCACTGTTGCAGAGATCAGAGGTTGGAGACTGGGATGCACTAGGATCATTGCAAAGAAGAAGGTTGGAGACTGGGGTGCAGAAGGATCATTGCAGAGAGCAGATTTTGGTAACTGGGGTGCCGAGGCCTTCTACAGAGTGTAGAGTTTGGAGACTGGCCTGCAGAAGGCTTGTTACAGAGAGGAGAGGTTGGACACTGAGGTGCAGAAATCCTGTTACATTGAGTAGATGTTGGAGACTGGGGTGCAGAAAGATCGTGCAGAGAGCAGCGGTTTTAGACTTAGGTGCAGAAGGACTGTTGTAGAGAGCAGAGGTTGGAGACTGGGGTTCAGAAGGATCGTTGAAGAGAGCAGAGTTTGGAGACTGGCGTGCAGAAAGCCTGTTACAGAGAGGAGACGTTGGAGACTGGGGTGCAGAAGGACTGTTATAGAGAGCAGTGTTTGGAGACTGGGTTGCTGAAGGATCTTACAGAGAGCAGAGGTTGGAGACTGAGGTGCAGGTGGACTGTTACAGAGAGCAGTGGTTTGAGAGTGGGGTGCAGAAGGATCGTGCAGAGAGCAGTGATTTCAGACTGAGGTGCAGAAGGACTGTTACAGAGAGCAGAGATTGGAGACTGAGGTGTAGAAGGACTGTTACAATGAGGAGAAAATGGAGACTAAGGTGCAGAAGGACTGTTAAAGGAAGCAGAGTTTGGAAATTGGGGTGCAGAAGGACCGTTACAGAGAGCAGAGTTTGGAGACTGCGATAAAGAATTGTTACCGAGAGCGGAGTTGAAGACTGGGGTGCAGAAGGACTCTTACATAGAACAGAGTTTGGAGACTGAGGTGCAGAAGGATAGATACAGAGAACAGAGATTGGAGACTGGGGTTCAGACAAACTGTTACAGAAAGCAGAGGTTGGAGACTGGGATGTAGAAGGACCGTTACAATTGACTGAGGTTGGAGACTGCGGTACAGAAGGACTGTTACAGAGAGCAGATTTCGGAGTCTTGAGAGTAGAGGATTCTTGCTGAGGACAGAGGTTGTAGACTGTGGTGGAGAAGGAATGTTACAGAGAGCAGAGTTTTAAAACTGAAGTGCACAAGGATCTTAAAAAGAGGCAGAGGTTTGAGACTGTGGTGCAGAAGGACTGTTGCAGAGTGCAGATGTTGGAGACTTGGGTCAAGAAGGATCATTGAAGAGAGCAGAGTTTGGAGACTGGAGTTCAGAAGGACTGTTGCAGAGATGAGATGTTGGAGAGGGGTTGTAGAAGGACTGTTGCCAAGAGCAGATTTTAGAAACTGGGTGCAGAAGGACTGTTACACAGAGCAGAACTTGGATAGTGAGGTGCAGAAGGACTGTTAAAAAGAGCAGAAGTTAGATACGTGGGGCAGAAGTACACTTACAGAGAGCAGAGGTTGGAGACTGAGGTTCAGATCTATCTAACAGAGAGCAGAGTTTGGAGACTGGGGTTCTAAAGGACTGTTACAGAGTGGAGACTTTAAAAACTGGGTTGCAGATGTATCTTACAGAGAGCAGAGTTTGGAGACTGAGGTTCAGAAGGACTGTTACATTGAGCAGATCTCTTACTCTGGGGAGCAGAAAACTGTTGCAGAGTACAGAGGTTGGAGACTGGGGTGGAGAAGGAATGTTACAGAGAGCAGAGTTTGGAACTGGAGTGCAGAAGGATCTTAAAGAGAGAAGAGGTTGGAGACTGTGGTGCAGAAGGACTGTTGCAGAGAGAAGACGTTGGAGACAGGGGTCTAGAAAAATCTTTGGAAAGAGCAGAGTTTGGAGACTGGGGTTCAGAAGGACTGCTGCAGAGAACAAATGTTGAAGACTGGGGTTCAGAATAACTGTTGCAGAGAGCAGATTTTAGAGGCTGGGTGCAAGAAGGACTATTAAATAGAGAAGAGGTTGGAGACTGAGGTGCAGAAGGACTGTTACAGACATCGGAGATGGAGACTGGGGAGCAGAAGGACTGTTACAAAGAGCAGAGGTTGAAGACTGGGGTTCAGATGGATCTTACAGAGAGCAGAGTTTGGAGACCGGCGGTTCAAAAGGACTGTTGCAGAGAGCAGATGTTGGAGACTGGGG
Source organism: Ictidomys tridecemlineatus (assembly GCF_052094955.1). Classification (NCBI taxonomy): domain Eukaryota; kingdom Metazoa; phylum Chordata; class Mammalia; order Rodentia; family Sciuridae; genus Ictidomys; species Ictidomys tridecemlineatus. The sequence continues at coordinate 48,181 of NW_027521435.1, forward strand.
TGGAGAAGAATCGATGCAGAGAGAAGAGGTTGGAGACTGGGGTGCAGAAGGCCTTCTACAGAGAGCAGAGGTTGTAGACTGTTGTGCAGAAGGACTGTTACAGAGTGCAGAGTTTAAAGACTGGGTTGCAGGAGGATCTTACAGAGAGCAGAGTTGGGAGACTGAGGAGCAGAAGGACTGTTACAGAGATCAGAGGTAGGAGACTGGGGTGCAGAAGGGTCGTTGCAGAGAGCAGATATTGGTAACTAGGGTGCAGAAGGACTGTTGTAGAGAGCAGAGGTTGGAGAATATGCTGCACAAGGACTGCTGCAGAGAGCAGAGTTTAGACACTGAGGTGTGGAAGTCCTGCTACAGAGAGCAGAGGTTGGAGACTTGGATGCAGAAAGACTGTTACAGAGAGCAGAGGTTGAATACAGGGGTGCAAAAGGATCTTACAGAGAGCAGAATTTGGAGACTCTGGTGCAGAAGAACTGTTGCAGAGATCAGAGGTTGGAGACTGGGTGCACTAGAATCATTGCAGAGAGCAGAGGTTTGAGACTGAGGTGCAGAAGAATCGTTGCAGAGAGCAGATTTTGGAGACTGGGGTACAGAAAGCCTGCTACAGAGAGAAGTCTTTGGAGACTGGCGTGCAGAAGGCCTGTTATAGAGAGGAGAGGGTGGATACTGAGGTGCAGGTGGACTGTTACATAGAGCAATGTTTTGAAACTGGGGTGCAGAATGACGTGTAGAGAGCAGAGGTATCAGACTGATGTGCAGAAGGACTGTTACAGAAAGTAGATGTTGGAAATTGGGGTGTAGAAGACAATTACAGAGACCAGAGTATGGAGACTGCAGTATAGAAAAACTCTTACAGAAAGCAGAGGTTGGAGACTTGGGTGCAGAAGAAATTTTACAGAGAGCACAGGTTGGAGACTGAGGTGCAGAAGGATAGATACAGAGAGCAGAGGTTGAGACTGAGGTTCAGAAGGACTGATACAGAAAGCAGTATTTGGAGACTGGGGTGCAGAATGCACGTTATGGAGAGCAGTGTTTGGAGACTGCAGTACAGAAGGACTGTTACATAGAGCAGATGTTGGAGACTGGGGAGCAGAAGAACTGTTGCAGAGGACAGAGGTTGGAGACTGGAGTGCCGCAGGACACTTGCACAAAGCAGAGGATTAAGACTGGGCAAGAGAAGGAATGTTACAGAGAACAGAGTTTAGAATCTGGAGTGCAGAAGGATCTTATAGAGACCAGAGTTTGGAGACTGTGGTGCAGAAGGACTGTTGCAGAGAGCAGTGATTGGAGACTGAGGTGCAGAAGTCCTGTTACATAGAGTAGAGTTTGGAGAATGGGGTGCAGAAGGATCGTTGAAAGGAGCAGAGCTTGGAGACAGGTGTGCAGGAGGATCTTACAAAGAGCAGAAGTTGGAGACTGAGGTGCAGAAGGACTCTTGTAGAGATCAGAGGTTGGAGACTGGAGTGCAGTAGGATCATTGCAGAGAGCAAAGGTTGGAGACTGGGGTGCACAAGGACTGTTACAGAGAGCAGAGTTTGGAGACTGGGGTGCAAAAAGGACTGTTACAGAGTGTGGAGTTTAAAGACTGGGTGTCAGAAGGATCTTACAGATAGCAGAGTTGGGAGACTGAGGTGTAGAAGGACTGTTTCAGAGAGCAGAGGTAGGATACTGGGGTGCAGAAGGGTCGTGGCAGAGAGTAGATGTTGGTAACTAGGGTGCAGAAAGACTGTTGTGGAGAGCAGATGTTGGAGACTGACTTGCGGAAGTCCTGTTACAGAGAGCAGAGGTTGGAGACTCGGAAGCAGAAAGACTGTTACAGAGAGCAGAGGTTAGATACTGGGGTGCTTAAAGATCTTATAGAGAGCAGAATTTGGAGACTGAGGTGCAGAAGGACTGTTGCAGAGATCAGATGTAGGAGACTGGGTTGCAGTAGGATCATTGTAGAGAGCAGATTTTGGAGACTGGGGTGCAGAAGGATCGTTGCAGAGAGCAGATTTTGGAGACTGGGGTGCAGAAGGCCTGCTACAGAGAGAAGAGTTTGGAGACTGGCGTGCAGAAGGCCTGTTACAGAGAGGAGAGTTTAGAGACTGTGGTGCAGAAGGACTGTTATAGAGAGCAGAGTTTGGATACTGAAATTCTGAAGAATCTTACAGAGAGCAGAGTTTGGAGACTGAGGTGAAGATGGACTGTTACACAGAGCAGAGGTTGGAGACTGAGGTGTAGAAAGACTGTTATAAAGAGCAGAGTTTGGAGACTGAGGTGCAGAAGGACTGTTACATAGAGCAGAGGTTGGAATTTGGGTTGCAGAAGAACACTTACTGAGACCAGAGTTTGGAGACTGCGGTATAGAATAACTGTTACTGAGAGCATAGATTGGAGACTGAGGTACAGAAGGATAGATACAGAGAGCAGAGGTTTGAGACTGAGGTTCTGAAGGACTGATACAGAAAGCAGAGTTTGAAGACTGGGGTGCAGAACGCCTGTTACGGAGAGCAGATGTTGGAGCCTGGGGAGCAGAAGGACTGTTGCAGAGGACAGTGTTTGGAGACTGGGGTGCTGCAGGACACTTGCTGAAAGCCGAGGTTAAAGACTGGGTTGGAGAAGGAATGTTACAGAGAGCAGAGATTGGAGACTGGGGTGAAGAACAATGTTGCAGAGAGCAGAGGATGGAGACTGGTGTGCAGAAGAACTGTTGCAGAGAGCAGAGGTTGGAGAGTGAAGTGCAGAAAGACTGTTACAGAGAGCAGAGTTTGGAGACTGGAGTGCTGAAGAACTAGTAAAGAGAGCAGAGGTTGGAGACTGTGGTGCAGCAGGACTGTTGCAGAGAGCAGACGTTGGAGACTGGGGTTCAGATGGATCTTACAGAGAGCAGAATTTGGAGACTGAGGTGCAGAAGGACTGTTACAGAGATCAGAGGTTGGAGACTGGGGTGCAGATAAATCGTTGGAAAGAGCAGATTTTTAAGACTGGGGTGCGGAAGGCCTGCTACAGAGAGCAGAGGTTGGAGACTGGGGTGCAGAAGTACTGATACAGAGAGCAGAGGTTGGAGACTGTGGTGCATAAGGACCTTTAGAGAAAGCAGTGTTTGGAGATTGTAGTACAGAAGAACTGTTACAGTGAGCATACTTTGGAGACTAGGGTACAGAAGGACTGTTCCAGAGAGCAGATGTTGGAAACTGTGGTTCAGAAGGACTTTTGCAGAGAACAGAGGTTAGAGAATCGGGTGTAGAAGGACTGGTGCAGAGAGCACATGTTGGAGACTGAGGTGCTGAAGGACTGTTACAGAGAGCAAAGTTTGGAGACTAGGGTTCAGAAGGATCTTACAGAGAGCAGAGGTTGGAGACAGGGGTGCAGAAGTACTGTTGCAGAGAGCAGATGTTGGAGACTGAGGTGCAGAAGGACTGTTATAGAGAAGAGGTTGGAGATGTGGAGAAGAAGGACTGTTAGTGAGAACAAAGGTTGGAGACTCAGGTGCAGCAGTACCGCTGCAGAGAGCAGAGGTTGGAGACTGGGGTAGAAAAGGAATGTTACTGGGAGCAGAGTTTTGAAACTGTGGTGCAGAAGGATATTACACAGAGCAGAGGTTGGAGACAGGGGTGCAGAAGGACTGTTGCATAGAGCAGATGTTGGAGACTGGGGTGCAGAAGGTCTGTTGCAGAGAGCAGACGTTGCAGACTTGGGGTGAAGAAGGATCTGTGCAGACAGCAGAGGTTAGAGACTGGGGAGCAGAAGGACTGTTACAGAGAGTAGAGTTTGGAGACTGAGGTGCAGATGAATCGTTGCTTAGAGCAGAGATTGGAGACTGAGGTGCAAAAGGACTGTTACACAGAGTAGAGGTTGGAGATTGGCGTGCAAAAGGCCTGTTCCCGAGAGCAGAGGTCAGAGACTAGGGTGCAGAAGAACTGTTACAGAGAGCAGAGTTTTAGACAAGGTTGCACAAGAATCTTACAGAGAGCAGAGGTTGTAGACGAAGGTGCAGCAGGGATGTTACATAGAGCAGAGGCTGGAGACTAGGGTGCGGAAGGATCGTTGCAGAGAACAGAGTTTTCAGACTGAGGTGCAGAAGGACTTTTGCAGAGAGCACATGTTGGAGACTGGGGTGCAGAACGACTGTTGCAGAGAGCAGAGGTTGGAGACTAGAGTGAAGAGGGACTGTTGCAGAGAGCAGAGGTTAGAGACTGGGGTGCAGAAAGACTGTTACAGAGAGCAGAGTTTGGAGACTGGGGTGCTGAAGAACTGGTAAAGAGAGCAGAGGTTCGAGACTGGGGTGCAGAAGGATCGTTATAAAGAACAGAGGTCGGAGACTGGCGTGCAGAAGGCCTGTTACGGAGAGCAGAGTTTGGAGAAGGGGTGCAGAAGTACTTTTACAAAGAGTAGAGACCGAGGTGCAGAAGGAGCGTTGTAGAGAGCAGAGGTTTGAGACTTATGTGCAGAAGGATTGTTACAGAGAGGAGACGTTGGAGACTTGGTCTCAGAGAGACTGCTGCAGAGAGCAGATTCTGGAGATGGGGCGTAGCAGGACTGTTGCGGAGAGCACAGGTTTGATATTTGGGTGAAAAAGGACTGTTGCAGAGAGTAGAGGTTGAAGACTGTGTTGCTGTAGGACTGTTACAGAAGCAGAGTTTGGAGACTTTGGTGCAGAAGGACTATTGCGGAGAGCAGATGTTGTAGACTGGGTTGCAGAAGGATTGTTGTAGAGAGCAGAGTTTGTAGAATGAGATGCAGAAGTATTATTACAGAGAGCAGAGGTTGGAGATTGGGGTGCAGATGGACTGATTCAGAAAGCGGAGTTTAGAGACTCGGGTGCAGAAGGACTGTTGCAGAGAGCAAAGGTTGGAGAATGGGGTGCAATAGGCCTGTTACAAAGAACAGAGGTTGGAGACTGGGGTGCAGAAGGACTGTTACAGACAGCAGAGTTTGGAGACAGGGTTGCAGAAGGATCTTACAGAGAGCAGAGCTTTGAGACTGTGGTACAGCAGGACTGTTACAGAGAACAGAGGTTGGAGACTGTGGTGCAGAAGGATCATTTCAGAGAACAGAGTTTTCAGACTGAGGTGCAGAAGGACTGTTGCAGAGAGCAGATATTGGAGACTGGGGTGCAGAAGGACAGTTTGAGAGAGCAGTGGTTGGAGACGGGGGTGCAGAAGGATCGTTGTAGCAAGCAGAGGTTTGAGACCAGCGTCCAGAAGGACTGTTACAGAGAACAGACGTTGGAGAAGGGGTGCAGAAGGACTATTACAGAGGGCAGAGTTTACAGACTGGGTTGCAGAAGGATCTTAGAGAGAGCAGATGTTGAAGACTGAGCTGCAGAAGGACTATTACAGAGAGTAGAGGTTAGAGACTGAGGTGCAGAAGCACCGATGTAGAGAGGAGAGTTTTGAGACTGAGGTGCAGAAGGATTGTTACAGAGAGCAGAGGTTGGAGCCTGGGGTGCAGAAGGACTGTTGCAGATAGCAGAGTTTGAAGACTGTCGTGTAGAAGAATTGTTGCAGATACAGAGGTTAGAGACTTTGGTGCAGAAGGACTGATACAGAAAGCAGAGGTTGAAGACGGGGGAGCAGAAGAACCGTTACAGAGTGAAGATTTTGGAGACCGCACTACAGGTGGACTGTTACAGAGAGCAGTGTTGGAGACTGGTGTGGAGAAGAACTGTTTCAGAGTACAGACCTTGGATACTGGGGTGCAGACGAACTGTTGCAGAGAGCAGATGTTGGAGACTGGGGTGCAGAAGAACTGTCGCAGAGAGCAGAGGATGGAGACTGAAGTGCAGAAGGAATGTTGCAGGGAGAAGAGGTTGGAAACTGTGGTGCAGAAGGAATGATACAGAAAAGAGAGTTTGAAGACTGGGGTGCAGAACGACCGTTACAGAGAGCAGAAGTTTGGGACTGAGGTACAGATGGACTGGTACAGATAGCAGAGGTTGAAGACTGGGGAGCAGATGAAGTGTTACAGAGAGCAGAGGTTGGAGACTGGGGAGCAGAAGGACTGTTACAGAGAGCAGAGGTTGGAGTCTGGGGAGAATAAGGAATGTTACAGAGAACAGATTTGGAAACTGGGGTGCAGAAGGATCTCACAGAGATCAGAGGTTAGAGTCTGGGGTTCAGAAGCACTGTTACAGAGAGTAGATTTTGGAGACTGTGGTGCAGTAGGACTGTTACAAAAAGCAGAGTTGGGAGACTGGGGTCCACAAGGATTGTTGCAGAGAGCATAGTTTTCAGACTGAGCATCAGGTAGACTGTTGCAGACTGCAGATGTTGAAGACTGGGGTGAAGAAGGACTTTTGCAGAGAGCACCTGTTGGAGACTGGGGTGCGAAAGGATCATTGCAGAGAGGAGAGTTTGGAGACTGGGGTAAAGTAGAACTCCTATAGAGAGCAGAGTTTTCAGACAAGATTGCACAAGGATCTTACAGAGAGCAGAGTTTTTGACCGATGTGCAGCAGGACTGTTACAGAGAGCAGAGGTTGGAGACTGGGGTGCAGAAGGATCGTTGTAGAGAAAAGAGTTTTCAGACTGAGGTGCAGAAGGACTTTTGCAGAGAGCACATGTTGGAGACTGGGGTGCAGAAGGACTGTTTGCAAAGAGCAGAGTTTGGGGACTGTGGTGCAGAAGGATCGTAGTAGAGAGCAAAATTTTGAGACTGGAGTGCGGAAGGATTGTTATAGAGAATAGAGGTTGGAGACTGGGGTGCAGAAGGCCTATTACAGAGAGCAATGTTGGAGAAGGGCTTCAGAAGTACATTTACAGAGAGTAGTTTTTAAAGACTGAGTGCAGAAGGACCGTTGCAGAGAGCAGAGGTTGAAGACTGAGGTGAAGAAGTATTGTTACTGAAAGCAGAGGTTGGAGACTGGGTTGCAGACGGACTGTTGCAGAGAGCAGAAGCTGGACACTGGGTGTAGAAGGACTGTTTCTGAGAGCACAGGTTGGAGTTTTGGGTGCAGAAGGACTGTTGCAGGAAGCAGAGTTTCGAGACTGGGTTACAGTAGGAATGTTACAGAGGCACAGGTTTGAGATTTGGTGCAGAAGGACTGTTGCAGAGAAGAGAGATTGTAGACTGAGGTGCAGAAGAACTATTACAGAGAGCAGAGGTTGGAGAATGGGGTGCAAAAGGCCTGTTACCCAGAGCAGAGGTGGGAGACTGGGGTGCAGAAGGATTGTTACAGAAAGCAGGGTTTGGAGACAGGGTTGCAGTAGGATCATTGCAGAGAACATAGTTTTCAGACTGAGGTGCAGAAGGACTGTTGCAGAGAGCAGAGTTTGAAGACTGAGTTGCAGAAGGACTGTTACAGAAAGCAGAGGTTGGAGACTGGGGTGCACAAGGACCGTTATGGAGAGCAGATTTTGGAGACTGGTATACAGGAGGACTGTTACAAAGAGCAGAGTTGGAGACTAGAGTGGAGAAGGACTTTTGTAGAGAGCAGAGGATGGAGACTGGGGTGCAGAATGATCGTTGTAGAGAGCAGAGTATTGAGATTGGCATGCAAAAGGACTGTTACACAGAACAGAGTTTGGAGAAGGGGTGCAGAAGGACTGTTAAAGAGGGCAGAGTTTTGAGACTGGGTTCAGAAGAATCTTACAAAGAGCAAATGTTGGAGACCGAGGTGCAGAAGGAATTTTACAGAGAGTAGAGGTTGGAGACTTAAGAGCATAAGGACTGTTTTAGAGAGCAGAGGTTGGAGACTGAGGTCCAGAAGGATTGTTACGTAGATTAGTGTGTGGAGACTGGGGTGCAGAAGGACAGTTACAGAGAGCACAGATGGAGACTGGGGTGCAGAAGAAATGGTGCAGAGAGCAGAAGTTGGAGACTGGGGTGCAGAAGGACTGCTACTGAGAGCAGAGGTTGGAGACTGGGCTGCAGAGGAACTGATAGAAAAAGCTTACGTTGGAGACTGGGCTTCAGAAAGACTATTACAGAGAGCAGAGTTTTGAGACTGCAGTAAAGAAGGACTGTTACAGATGGCAGAGTTTAGAGACTGAGGTGCAGAAGGAGTGTTGCAGAGAGTAGAGGTTTGAGACTTTGGTGCAGGAGGACTGTGGCAGAGAGCAGAGTTTGGAGACTGAGGTGAAGAAGGACTGTTACTGAGAGCAGCGGTTGGAGACTGGGGTACAGAAGTACTGATACGGAATGCAGAGGTTGGAGACTGGGGTGCAGAAGGACCGTTAAAGAGAGCAGATTTGGAGACTGCACTACACGAGGACTGTTACAGAGAACAGAGGTTGGAGAATGGGTGCAGAAGGTCTGTTACAGAGGCAGAGTTTACAGACTTGGTTGCAGAAGGATCTTACAGAGAGCAGATTTTTGGAGACTGCAGTACAGAAGGACTTTTACAGAGAGCAGAAGTTTGAGACTGGGTGGAGGAAGAACTGTTTTAGAGAGAAGATGTTGGAGTCTGTGATTCAAAAGGACTGTTGGAGAGAGCAGAGGATAAAGACAGGAGTTTAGAAGTACTGTTGCAGAGAGCAGAGTTTGCAGACTGAGTTTCAGAAGGACTGTTACAGCGGGCAGAGTTTGGAGACTGTGGTGAAAAATTACAGATACAGAAAAGCAGAGGTTGGATACTGGGGTGCATAAGTACCCTTACAAAGAACAAAAATTGGAGACTGCGGTACAGAAGGACGGTTACAGAGAGTAGAGTTTGGATACTGGGGTGCAGAATAACTGATTTACAGAACAGAGGTTGGAGACTGGGGTGCAACAGGATGGTTGCAGAGAGCAGAGTTGTAAGACTGAGGTGAAGAAACACTGTTGCAGAGAGCAGATGTTGGAGACTGGGGTGCAGAAGAACTCTTCCAGAGAGCAGAGGTTGGAAACTGGTGTACAGAAAGATCGTTGCAGAGAGAAGAGTTTGGAGACTGGGGTGCAGTAGAACTTTTACAGAGAGCAGAGTTTATAGACAAGGTTGCACAAGGATCTTACAGAGAGCAGAGTTGTAGACCGATGTGCAAAGAGCAGGGGTTGGAGACTGGGGTGCAGAAGGATCGTTGTAGAGAACAGAGTTTTCACACTGAGGTGCAGAAGGACTTCTGCAGAGAGCACATGTTGGAGACTGGGGTGCAGAAGGACTGTTGCAAAGAGCAGAGATTGGGGACTTGGGTGACATAAGGATCATTTTAGAGAGCAAAATTTTGAGACTGGAGTGCAGAAGGATTGTTATAGAGAACAGAGGTTGGAGACTGGGGTGCAGAAGGCCTATTACGGAGAGCAGAGTTTGGAGAAGGGGTTCAGAAGTACATTTACAAAGAGCAGTTTTTGGAGACTGAGGTTCAGGAGGACCGTTGCAGAGAGCAGAGGTTGAAGACTGAGGTGCAGAAGGATTGTTACAGAGAGCAGAGGTTGGAGACTGGGTTGCAGAGGGACTGTTACAGAAAACAGAGTTTGGAGACTGGGGTGCAAGCCTAACCTTTTCAGAGTGCAAAGGTTGGAGACTCAGGTGCAGAAGGATTATTATAGACAGCAGAGGTAGGATAGTGGTGTGCAAAAGGACTGATCCAGAGAGCATATGTTGGAGAATGGGGTTGAGAAGGCCTGTTACAGAGAGAAGCGATTGGAGACTGAGGTGCTGAAGGATCATTTCAGAGAGCAGATATTGGAGACTGAGGTGCAGAAAGACTGTTATAAAGAGGAGCGGTTGGAGACTGGGGTGCACAAGGATTCTTACAAAGAGCAGAGAATGGAGACTGCTGTGCAGAAGTAGTGTTACAGAGAGCAGAGTTTGTAGATTGGTGTCCAGAAGAACTGTTAAAGAGAGCAGAGGTTGGAGACTGGGGTGCATAAGGTTAGTCACAGAGAGCAGAGTTTGGAGACTGTGGTGCAGAAAGATCATTACAGAGAGCAGAGGTTTGAGACTGAGGTGCAGAAGGACTATTACAGAGAGCAGACGTTAGAGACTGAGATGCAGAATGATTGTTACAGAGAGCAGAGTTTTGACACGGATGTTCAGAAGAACTGTTACAGAGAGCAGAGCTTGGAGACTGGACTGTAGAAGGATCATTGCAGAGAACAGAGGTTTGAGACTGAGGTGCAGAATAGTCCTTGAAGAGAGCCGAGGTTGGAGACTGAGGTGCAGAAGGACAGTTACAGAGAGCACAGGTTGGAGACTGGGGTGCAGAAGAACTGGATACAGAAAGCAGACATTGGAGACTGGGGTGCAAAAGGACCTTTACAGAGAGCAGAGGTTTGGAGACTTGGGTGCAGAAGGAATGATGCAGAGAACAGTGTTGGAGACTGGGGTGCAGAAGAAAACTTTGCAGAGGGCAGCGGTTGGAGACTGAGGTGAAAAAGGATCGTTGCAGAGAGAAGAGTTTGGAGACTGGGTTGCAGAAGGCCGTTTATATAGTGCAGAGTTTAGAGAGTAGGGTGCAGAAGGCCTGTTACGGAGAGCAGAGTTTGGGGACTGGGGTGCAGAAGCACTGTTACAGGTAGCACAGTTTCGAGACAGGGTTTCAGAAGGATCTTACGAAAAGCATTTTGGAGACTGAGTTTTAGAAGAACTGTTTTCAGACAGCAAAGGTTGGAAACTGGGGTCCAGAAGGATTGTTACAGAGATCAGAGTGTGGAGACTGGGGAGAAGAAGAAGTGTTACAAAGAGCAAAGTTTGGAAATTGGGGTGCAGTAGAACTGTTACCTGGAGCAGAGGTTGAAGACTAGGGTGCAGAAGGACCGTTGCAGAGAGTAGAGTTTGGAGACTGAGGTGCAGAAGGACTGTTACAAAGTGCAGAGTTTGGAAACTGTGGTGTAGAAACTGTTGCAGAGAGCAGAGGTTGGAACCTGGAGAGAAGAACGATTCATTGCAGAGAACAGATGTTGGAGACTGGGGTGCAGAAAGCACTGTTACAGAGAGCAGAGGTTGGAGACTGAGGTGCAGAAGGACCGTTTACAGTTTGCAGAACTTCGAGATGGAGCAGGACTTTTACAGAGAGGAGAGGTTGGAGACTGGGGTGCAAAAGGATTCTTACAGAGAGCACAGTATGGAGACTGAGGTGAAGATGGAGTTTTACAGAGTGCAGAGTTTGGAGATTGGGGTTCAGAAGAACTGTTACAGAGAGCAGAGCTTGGAGACTGGGGTGCAGAAGAAGTGTTGCAGAGAGCAGAATTTGGAGACTCGGGTGTAGAAAGACTGTTGCACAGAGAAGAGGTTGGAGACTGGGGTGCAGAAGGACTGTTGCAGAGAGCAGAGGTTGGAGACTGAGGGGAAGAAGAATTGTTACAGAGAGCAGAGGTTGGAGACTTGGGTGTAGAATAACTGAAATGGAAAGTAGAGTTTGGAGTCTCGGGTGCAGAAGGACCATTACAGATAGTAGAGGTTGGAGACTGCAGTACAGAAGGACTGTTACAGAGAGCAAATTTTGGAGCCTTGGGTGTACAAAGACTTTTGCTTTGAGCAGAGGTTTGAGACTGGGGAGCAGAAGGACTGTTACAGAAATCAGAAGTTGGAGACTGAGGTGCAGAAGGATCGTTGCAGAGAGCAGAGTTTTCAGACTGAGGTGCAGAAAGACTGTTACAGAGAGCAGATATGAAAGACTGGGGTGTACAAGGACTGATGCAGAGAGTAGATGTTTGAGAATGGCTTCCAGAAGGACTGTTGCCGAGAGCAGAGGTTGGAAACTGGGATGGAGAAGAACTGCTGCAGATAGTAGATGTTATTTACTGAGGTGCAGAAGGACTGTTACAGAGAGCAGACGTTGGAGACTGGGGTGCAGAAGGACTGTTGCAGAAAGCAGAGGTTGGAGAGAGGTGGAGAAAGACTGTTGCCAAGAGCAGATGTTGGAGACTGGGGTGCAGAAGGACTGTTGCAGAGAGAAGCGATTGCAGACTGGGGTGAAGAAGGACTATTGCAGACAGCAGAGGTTGCAGACTGAGGTACACAAGGACTGTTACAGAGAGCAGAGTTTAGAGAATGTGGGGCAGAAGGACTGATACAGAAAGCAGAGTTTGGAGACTCAGCTTCAGAAGGACCCTTACAGAGAACAGAGGTTGCAGACTGCGGTACAGAAGGACTGTTACAGAGAGCACAGGTTGGAGACTGGGGTGCAAAATAAGGGTTGTAGATAATAGAGGTTGGAGACTGGGGTACAGAAGGACCATTGCAGAAAGCAGAGGTTGGAGATTGGGGCGCAGAAGTACTGTTGCAGAGAGCAGATGTTGGAGTCTGAGGTGCAGAAGGACTGTTACAGAGAGCAGAGGTTTGAGGCCGGGTTGCAGAAGGACTGATACAGAAAGGAGAGTTTGGAGACTGGGGTGCAGAAGGACCATTATTGAGAGCAGATGTTGGAGACTGCAGTACAGAAGTACTGTTACAGAGAAGAGATGTTTGAGACTGCGGTGGAAAAGGACTGTTACAGAGAGCATATTTTGGAGACTAGGGTGAGGAAGGACTATTGCAGAGAGAAATGGTTGAAGACTGGGTTGCAGAAGGACTGCTGCAGAGAGCAGAGGTTGCAGAGTGAGGTGAAGAAGGACTGTTACAGAGAGCAGAGTTTGGAGACTGTGGTGAAGAAAGACTGATACAGAAAGCAGAGGTTGGAGACTGGGGTGCAGAAGGACTCTTAGGGAGAACAGAGGTTTAAGACTGCGTTACAGAAGAACTGTTGTAGAGAACAGGTTGGAGACTGGGGTGCAGAAAGAATGTTACAGAGAGCAGCGTTTGGAAACTGGGGTGCAGAAGGATCATACAGAGAGGAAAGTTTGGTAACAGGAGTGCAGAAGGAATTTTGCAGAGAGCAGACGTTGGAGACTGGGGTGCAGAAGGATCGTTGCAGAGATTAGATTATGGATACTGGGGTATAGAAGGACTGTTCTAGGGAGCAGAGGTTGGAGACTGGGCTGCAGAAGGACTCTTGCAGATAGCAGTTGTTGAAGACTGATATGCAGAAAAACTGTTACAGAGAGCAGTGTTTGGAGACTGAGGTGCAGGACTGATACTGAGAGCAGAGGTAGGAGACTGGGGTGCAGAAAGACTGTTAAAGAGAGCAGAGTTTAGAGACTTGGGTGCAGAAGGTCTGTTACAGAGAGGAGAGGTTGTAGACTGGGTGCAGAAGGCCTCTTACAGAGAACAGAGGTTGGAGACTGATGTGCAGAAGGACTGTTACAGAGAGTAGAGGTTGGAGACTGGAGTGCAAAAAGACTGTTGCAGAGTGCAGTGTTTGGAGACTGGGGTGCAGAAGGACTGTTGGAGAGAGCAGAGGATGGAGACTGGGGTGCAGAAGGACTGTTATAGAGAGCAGAGGTTGAAGCCTGGCGTGCACAATGACGGATACAGAAAAAAGAGTTTGAAGACTGGGTTGCAGAAGGACTGATACAGACAGCAGAGGTTGGAGATGGGGTGCAGAAGGTCCCTTACAGAGAACAGAGGTTTAAGACTGCGGTACAGAAGGACTGTTACAGAGAGCAGAGGTTGGAGACTGGGGTGCACAATAAATGTTGTAGAGAACAGAGGTTGGAGGCTCTGGTGCTGTAGGAGTATTGCAGAAAACATATGTTGGAGACTGGGTTTCAGAAGGATCTTACAGAGAGCAGAGTTTGGACACTGAGGTGCAGATGGACTGTTGCAGAGAGCAGAGGTTCGCGATTGAGGCGCAGAAGGATTGTTGCAGAGAGCAGACGTTGGAGACTGGGGTGAAGATGGATCGTTGCAGAGAATAGATTATGGGGACTGAAGTATAGAAGGACTGTTCTAGAGAGCAGAGGTTGGAGACTGGGGTGCAGAAAGACTGTTTCAGAGAGCAGTTGTTGAAGACTGATGTGCAGAAAAACTGTTACAGAGAGCATGTTTGGAGACTAAGTTGCAGGACTGATACTGAGAGCAGAGTTTGAAGACTGGGGTGCAGACGGATCTTACAGGGAGCAGAGTTTGGAGACTGAGGTGCAGAAGGACTGTTCCAGAGAGCAGAGGTTGGAGATTGGGGTGCAGAAGGACTGTTAAAGAGAGCAGAGTTCAGAGACTTGATTGCAGAAGGCCTGTTACAGAGAGCAGAGGATGGAGACTGAGGTGCAGAAGGACTGTTACAGAGATAGATGTTGAATACTGAGGTGCAAAAATACCATTGCCGAGAGCAGATGTTGAAGACTGAGGTGCAGAAGGACTGTTGCGAAGTGCAGAGGTTTGAGACTTGGGTGTAAAAGGACTGTTGCAGCAAGCAGAAGTTGTGGATTGTGGTGCCAAAGGACCTTTGCAGAAAGCAGAATTTGGAGACTGAGGTGCAGATGGACTGTTACAAAGAGCAGAGGCTGGAGACTTGAGTGCAGAAGGACTGATAGAGAAAGCAGTGGTTGGAGACTGGGGTTCAGAAGGACAGTTACAGAGAGAAGAGTTTGGAAACTGCAGTACAGAGGAACTGTTACAGAGAGCAGAGGTTGGAGACTGGGGTGGAGAAGGACTGTTGCAGAGATTTGATGTTGGAGACTGGGGTTCAGAAGGACTGTTGTAGAGAGGAGGTTGGAGACTGGGGTGCAGAAGGAGTGTTGCAGAGAGTACGGGTTGGAGATTGCGGTGCAGAAGACTGAGGTGAAGAAGGACTGTTGGAGACAACAGAGTTTGGAGACAGGGGTGAAGAAGGACCGTTGCAGAGAGCAGAGTTTGGAGACTCAGGTGCAGAAGGATTGTTACAGAGAGCAGAGGTTGGAGACTGGGGTGCAGAAGGACTGTTGCAGAATGCAGAGTTTGGAGACTTGGGTGCAGGAAAAACTGTTGCAGAGAACGAAGTTTGGAGACTGGGTTGCAAAAGGACCGTTGCTGAAAGCAGCAGTTATAGACTGACGTGAAGAAGAATTGTTACAGAGAGCAGAGGTTGGAGACTGAGGTGCTGTAGAACTGTTACAGAGAGCAGTGGTTGGAGACTGGGTGCAGATGGATCTTACAGAGAGCAGAGATTGGAGACTGGGGTGCCGAAGGACTGTTATAGAAAGCAGAGTTTGGAGACGGGTGCAAAATGACTGTTGCAGAGAGCAGAGGTTGAAGCTGAGGTGCAGAAGGACTGTTGCAGAGAGCAGAGGTTGGAGATGAGGATTAGAAGGACTGTTACAGAGAGCAGAGTTTGGAGACTGGGTTGCAGAAGGACTGATACAGAAAGCAGAACTTGGTGACCTGTGTGCAGAAGGACTGTTGCAGAGAGCAGAGGTTTGAGACTGGGGTGGAGAAGGACTGTTGCAGAGAGAAGATGTTGGAGTCTAGGGTGCAGAAGGACTGTTGCAGAGAGCAGAGATTAGAGACATGGGTGCAGGAGTATTGCAGAGAGCAGAGGTGGTAGAATGTGGTGCAGAAGGACCCTTACATAGAGCAGAGGTTGGAGACTGTGGTACGGAAAGACTTTTACAGAGAGCAGAGGTTGCACACTGGGGTGCAGAAGGACTATTGCAGACAACAGAGGTCGAAGACTGAGGTGTAGAAAGACCGTTGCAGAGAGCAGAGGTTGAAGACTCATGAGCAGAAGCATTGTTACAGAGAGAAGAGTTTGGAGACTGGGGTACAGAAGGACTGTTTCAAAGAGCAGAGGTTGGAAACTGGGTGCAGAAGGATCTTACAGAGAGCAGAGTTTGGAGACTGGGTTGCAGAAGAAATGTTGCAGAGTGCAGATGTTGGAGACTGGGGTGTAGAAGGATCGTTGCAGAGAGAATAGGTTGGATACTGTGGTGCTGAAGGCTTGGTACATAGAGCTGAGTTTGTAGACTTGGGTGCATGAGGCCTGTAAAGAGAGCAGAGTTTGGAGACTGAGGAGCAGGTGGACTGTTACTAAGAGCCAGAGTTTAGATACTGGGTTGCAGAAGGATCTTATATACAGCTGAGTTTGGAGACTGAGGTGAAGTAGGACTGTTACAGAGAGCAGAGGTTGGAGACTGGGGTTCAGAAGGATAGTTGCAGAGAGCAGAGTTTTCAGACTGAGGTGCAGAAGGACTGTTGAGAGTGCAGACATTAAATACTGGGTTGCAGAAGGACGGTTGCAGTGAGGAGATGTTGGAGGCTGGAGTGCAGAAGGACTGTTACAGAGAGCAGAGTTTGGAGACTTGGTGGCAGAAGTCATGTTACAGAGAGCAGAGTTTGGAGACTGTTGTGCAGAAGGACTGTTACAAAGTGCAGAGTTTAAAGACTGGGTTGTAGAAGGATATTACAAAGAGCAGAGTTGGGAGAATGAGGTTCAGAAGGACTGCTACAGAGAGCAGAAGTAGGAGACTGTGGTGCAGAAGGGTCGTTGCAGTGAGCAGACTTTTCAGAGTGAGGTGCAAAAGGACTGTTGCAGAGAGCAGATATTGGAAACTGGGTTGAAGAAGGACTGTTGCAGAGCACAGAGGTTGGAGACCGGTGGGCAGAAGCACTGTTACAGAGAGCAGAGTTTCAAACTGGGTTGCAAAAATATCTTACAAAGAGCAGAGGTTGCAGACAGGGGTGCAGAAGGATTGTTACAGAGAGCAGAGGTTAGAGACTGTGGTCCAGAAGGACTCTTGCAGAGAGCAGACGTTGGAGACTGGGGTCCAGAAAGATCGTTGCATAAAGCAGAGTTGGAGACTGGGGTGTAGAAAGACTGTTGCAGAGAGCAGATGTTGGAGACTGGGGTGCAGACGGACTGTTGCAGAGAGCAGAGGTTGGAGAATGGGGTTTCCAAAGACTGTTGCAGAGAGCTGAGGTTGGAGAATTAGGTGCAGAAAAACTGTTACAGAGAGCAGAGGTTGGAGACTGGGGTGCAGAAGGACTGTTACAGAGAGCAGAGGTTGGAGACTAGGGTTCAGACAGATCTTACAGAGAGCAGATTTTGGAGACTGTGGTGCAAGATGACTATTGCAGAGAGCAGAGGTTGGAGACTGAGGTGCAGAAGGACTGTTACAGAGAGCAGAGTTTGGAGACTGCGGTGCAGAATGACGGTTACACAGAGCAGAGTTTGGAGGCTGGGGAGCAGAAGGACTGTTGCAGAGAGCAGAGGTTGGCGACTGTGGTGCAAAAGGACTGCTGCAGAGAGCAGAGGTTTGAGACTGGTTTGGAGAAGAATCATTGCAGAGAGAAGAATTTGGAGACTTGGGTTCAGAAGGTCTATTACAGAGAGCAGTGGTATAAGACTGGGTTGATGAAGGATTTTATAGAGAGCAGAGATTGTAGACTGAGGAGCAGGAGAACTGTTACCGAGAGCAGTGTTTGGAGACTGGAGTGCAGAAGGATTGAGCAGAGAGCAGAATTTGCAGTCTGAGGTGCAGAAGGACTGTTACAGAAAGCATAGGTTGGAGACTGAGGTGTAGAAGGACTGTCTCAGAGAGCAGAGTTTGGAGACTCAGGTGCAGAAGGACTGTTACAGGAAGCAGATTTTGGAAGTTGGTGTGCAGAAGGACCGTTAAGGAGAGCAGAGTTAGGAGACTGCAGTATAGGACAGTTACTGAGAGCAGAGGTTTGAGACTGGGGTGCAGAGGGACTCTTACATAGAGTACAGATTGAGACTGAGGTGCAAAAGGATAGATACAGAGAACAGAGGTTGGAGACTGGGGTTCAGACAGACTGATACACAAAGCAGAGTTTGGAGACTGGGGTGTAAAAGGACCGTTACAAAGAGCAGAAGTTGGAGACTCTGGTACAGAATGACTGTTACAAAGAGCAGATCTCAGAGACTGGGGAGCAGAAGGACTGTGGCAGTGGACAGAGGTTGGAGACTGGGGTGGAGAAGGAATGTTACAGTGAGCAGAGTTTTCAGACTGAGGTGCAGAAGGACTGTTGCAGAGAGCACATGTTGGAGACTGTGGTGGAGAATGACCATTGCAGCGAGCAGACGTTGCAGACTGGGGTCCAGAAAGATCGTTGCAGAGAGCAGAGTTCTGAGACTGGGGTGCAGAAGGACTGTTACAGAGAGCAGAGGTTGGAGAGTGAGGTGCAGAAGGACTGTTACAGAGAGCAGATTTTGGAGACTGGGGTGCTGAAGGACTTTTACAGAGAGCAGAGGTTGGAGACTGGGGTTCAGATGAATTTTTCAGAAATCAGAGTTTGGAGACTGGGGTGCAAACGGACTGTTGCAGAGAGCAGATGTAGGGGACTTGGGTGGAGAAGAATCATTGCAGAGAGAAGAGGTTGGAGACTGGAGTGCAGAAGGCCTTTCACAGAGAGCAGAGTTTGGAGACTGGATTCCAGAAGTCCTGTTACAGAAAGCAGAGGTTGGAGACTGTTGTGCAGAAGGACTTTACAGAGTGCAGAGATTAAAGACTGGGTTGCAGAAGGATCAAACTGAGAGTACAGGTGGGAGACTGAGGTGCAAAAGGATTGTTACAGAGAGCAGATGTTGAAGACTGGGGTGCAGAAGGTCTGTTGCAGAGAGCAGATGTTGGTAACTAGGGTGCAGAAGGACTGTTGTAGAGAGCAGAGGTGGGAGACTGGGGTGCAGAAGGACTGTTGCAGAGAGCAGAGTTTGGAGACTGAGGTGCAGAAGGACTGGCCCAGAGAGTGTTGGTTGAAGACTGGGTTGCAGAAGAATCGTTCAGAGAGCAGAGGTGTCAGACTGAGGTGCAGAAGAACTGTTACAGATAGCAGAGGCTGGAGACTGAGGTGTAGAAGGACTGTTACACTAAGAAGAGTTTTGAAATTGGGGTGCAGAAGGACCGTTACAGAGACCAGGATTTGGAGTCTGCAGTATAGAAAAACTGTTACAGAGAGCAGAGGTTGGAGACTGGGGTGCAGAAGGAATGTTACAGAGAGAACAGGTGGGAGACTGAAGTGCAGAAGGATATATACAGAGAACAAAGGTTTGAGACTGGGCTTAAGAAGGACTGATACAGAAAGCAGAGTTTGGAAACTGGAGTGCAGAAGAATCTTACAGAGAGCAGAGATTGGAGACTGTGTTGCAGAAGGACCATTGCAGAGAGCAGAGGTTGGAGACTGGACTGGGGTGCAGAAGGACTCTTTCAGACAGCAGAGGTTGGAGACTGGGTTGCATAAGTACTGTTGCAGAGAGAAGAGGTTAGAGACTGGAGTGCAGAAAGACTGTTGCAGAGAGCAGCGGTTTGAGACTCAGGTGCAGAAGTCCTGTTACATAGAGCAGAGGTTAAAGACTTTGGTGCAGAAGGACTGTTGCAGAGAGCACAGGTAGGAGACTGAGATGCAGAAAGACTGTTACAGAGAGCAGAGTTTGGAGACTGAGGTTCAGAAGAACTGATACAGAGAGCAGAGTTTGGAGACTGGGGTTCAGAAGGCCTGTTACGAAGAGCAGAGTTTGGAGACTGCATGTAGAAGGGCTGTTACAGAGAGCAGAGTTTGGAGACTGGGTTGCAGAAGAACATTACGTAGTGCAAAATTTGGAGACTGCAGTGCAGAAGGATTGTTACAGAGAGCAGAGGGTGACGATTGGGGTGCAGTAGGATTATTTCACAGAGAAGAGGATGGAGACTGGTGTGCAGAAGAATCGTTGCAGAGAGCAGAGGTCGGAGACTTGGGTGCAGAAGGATGGTTGCAGAGAGCAGATGTTGGAGACTGTGATGCAGAAGGATTGAAGCAGAGAACAGTGATTGGAAACTGGGTTGCAGAAGGACTGTAACACAGAGCAGATGTTGAAGACTGGAGTATAGAAGGACTGTTACAGGAGCAGAGGTTGGAGACTGGGGTATAGAAGGACTGATACAGAAAGCAGAGGTTGGAGACTTGGGTCAAGAATGAACCTTACAGAGAGCAGAGGTTGGAGACTGCAGTACAGAAAAACTGTTACAGAGAGCAGAGGGTGGAGACCAGGGTACAGAAGGACTGTTGAAGAGAGCAGAGGTTGGAGAATGGGATCCAGAAGGACTGTTTAAGAGGATAGATGTTAAATACTGTGGTGAAGAAGAACTGTTGCAGAGAGCAGAAGTTGGAGACTGGGGTGCAGAAGGATTGTTGCAGGGAGCAGAGGTTGGTGCCTGGGGTGAAGAAGGACTGTTACAGAGAGCAGAGGTTGGAGACTGGGTGCAGAAGGACTGTTACACAGAGAAGAGTTTGGAGACAGGGTGACAGAAGGATCTTACATAGAGAAGTGTTTGGAGACTGAGTTGCAGAAGAAATGTTACCGAGAGCAATGGTTGGAGACTGGGGTGCAGAAGGATTTTTGCAGAGAGCAGAGTTTGGAGACTGACATTCTGAAGTACTCTATCAGAAAACAGAGGTCGGATAATGGGGTGCAGAAGGACCGTTTCAGAGAGCAGATGTTGGAGACCGAGGTGCAGAAGGATTGTTACAGAGAGCAAAGATTGGAGACTCGGGTGAAGAAGGACTGTTATGGAGATTGGAGTTTGGAGACTGGGGTGCAGAAGGATCTTTAATAGAGCAGATGTTGGAGACTGCGGTGCAGACGAACTGTTTCACAGAGCAGAGGTTTGAGACTGGAGTGCAGAAGGACTGTTACAAAGAGCAGAGTTTGGAGACAGGGTTGCAGAAGAATCTTACAGAGAGCAGAGGTTGGAGACTGAGGTGGAACAGGATTGTTACAGAGAGCAGTGTTTGTAGACTGGTGTGCAGAAGGATCTTTGTAGAGAGCAGAGGTTTGAGACTGGGGTGGAGAAGGACTGTTACAGAGAATAGAGGTTGGAGACTGCGGTGCAGAAGGCTTGTTACAGAGAGCAGAGTTTTGTGAAGGGATACAGAACGACTATAACAGAGGGCAGAGTTTGGAGACTGGGTTGCAGAAGGATCTTACGGAGAGCAGAGGTTGGAGACTGAGGTGCATAAGGACTGATACAGAGAGTAGAAGTTGGAGACGGTGGTTCAGAAGGACCATTGCAGAGAGCAAAGGTGGAGACAGACGTGCAGAAGGATTGTTACAGAGAGCAGAGTTTGGAGACTGGGGTGAAGAAGGACTGTTGCAGGGAGCAGGTGTTGGAGACATGGGTGCAGAAGGACTGTTGGAGGTTGGAGAATAGGGTACAGAAAAACTGTTGCAGAGAGCAGGGTTCAGAGACTGCAATACAGGACTGTTTCAGAGAGCAGAGGTTGGAGAATGGTGTATAAAAGAACTGTTTCAGAGTGCAGATGTTGGAGAATGGGGTTCAGAATTACCGTTGCAGAGAGCAGAGTTTGGAAACTGGGGTGCAGAAAGAATGTTACAGAGAGCAATTTTGGAGACTGGGGTGCAGAATAACTGATACAGAAAGCAGAGGTCGAGACTGGGGTGCAGAAGGACTCTTACAGGAAGAAGAGGTTGGAGACTGTGTTACAGAAAGTCTGTTGCAGAGAGTAGAGGTTAGAGAATGGGGTGCAGAAGGACTGTTACAGAGAGCAGAGGTTAGAGAATGGGGTGCACATATAAGGTTGCAGACTTCAGAGGTTGGAGACAGAGGTGGAGAAGGACTGTTACAGAGAACAGAGGTTGGAAACCGTGGTTCAGAAGGACTTACACAGAAAGCAGAGGTTTGAGACTGGGGTGCAGAAGGACCGTTACAGAGAGCAGATGTTGGAAAGGGGTGCATAAGGATCGTTGCAGAGGGCAGAGGTTGGAGACAGGGGTGCAGAAGGACGGTTGCAGAGAGCAGAGGTTGGAGACGGAGGTGCAGAAAAATAGTTACAGAGAGTTGAAGTTGGAGACTGGGGTGCAGAAGGATCGGAGAAGAGAGCAGAAGTTGGATACTGAGTTGCAGAAGAATAATTGAAGAAAGCAGAGGTGGAGACTGCGCTGCAGAAGGATCATTACAGAGAGAAGAGGTGGGAGATTGCGGTGCAGAAGGACTGTTACAGAGAGCACAGGTTGGAGACTGCGATGCAGAAGAAATGTTACACAAAGCAGAGGTTGGAGACTGGGGTGCAGAAAATCTGTTGCAGAGAGCAGGGGTTGGAGACTGAGATGCAGAACGACTGTTACACAGAGCAGAAGTTGGAGACTGGGGTGAACAATTATGATACAGAAAGCAGAGGTGTGAGACTGGGGTGCAGAAGGACCGTTACAGAGAGCAGAGGTTGCAGAGTGTCGTGCAGGACTGTTTAAGAGAGCAGAGTTTGGAGACTGTGGTGTATAAGGCCTGCTACAGAGAGCAGAGGTTGGAGACTGGGTTGCAGAAGGACTTTTATAGAGAGCAGAGTTTTGAGGCTGGGTTTCAGAAGAATCTTACAGAGAGCAGTGTTTGGTGACTGTGGTGCAGGATGAATGTTACAGAGAGCTGTGATTGGAGACTCGGGTGCAGAAGAATCATGAAGAGAGCAGAGGTTTCAGACTGAGGTGCAGAAGGACTTAACCGAGAGCAGAGTTTGGAGACTGAGGTGCATTAGGACTATTAAAGAGAGCAAAGTTTGGTGACTGAGGTGCAGAAGGATTGTTAGAGAAAGCAGTGGTTGGAATTTGGGGTACAGCGGGACAACTACAGAGAGCAGAGTTTGGAGACTGCGGTATAGAAAGACTGTAACAGAGAGCAGAGGTTGGAGAATATGGTGAAGAAGGACTCTTACGGAGAGCAGAGATTGGAGACTGGGGTGCAGAAGGATTGGTACAAAGAGCAGAGGTTGGAGACTTGGGTGCAGAAGGACCGTTACACGGAGCAGAGTTTGAAGACTTGGGTGCAGAAGGTCTGTTGCAGAGAGCAGATGTTGGTAACTAGGGTTCAGAAGGACTGTTAGAGAGAGCAGAAGTTGGAGACTGGGGTGCAAAAGGCCTGTTACAGAGAGCAGAGTGTGTAGAAGTGTTCTGGAATGACTGTTACAGATCACAGAGTTTGGGGACTTGGTTGAAGAAGGATCTAACAGAGAGCAGATGTTGGGGACCCAGGTGCAGAAGGACTGTTACAGAGAGTAGAGGTTGGAGAATGAGGTGCAAAAGGATCGTAGCAGAGAACAACGTTTTAAGTCTGAGGTGCAGAAGTAGTGTTGCAGAGACCACAATTTGGAGACTGGAGTGCAGAAGGACTGTTGCAGAGAGCAGAGGTTGGAGACTGGGGTGTAGAAGGCTTCTTATAGAGAACAGACTTTGGAGACTGGGTGCAAAAGGCCTGTTACAGAGAGGAGAGTTGGTAGAAGGTGTGCAGAAGGACGGTTAGAGAGGGCAGAGTTGGGAGACTGGGTTGCAAAAGGATCTTACAGAGAGCAAATGTTGGAAACTGAGGTGTAGAATGATCGTTGCAGAGAAAAGATTTTGGAGACTGGGGTGCAGAAGGCCTGATACAGAAAGCAGTGGTTGGATACTGGGGTGCATAAGGACCCTTACGGAGAACAGCGGTTCGAGACTGCGGTACAGAAGGACTGTTACTAAGAGCAGAGGTTGGAGACTGGGGTGTAAATGAACTGATGTAGAGACCAGAGGTTGGAGACTGGGGTGCTGAAGGCTTGTTGGGGCGATCAGAGTATGGAGACTGCGGTGTAGAATGACTGTTGCAGAGAGCAGAGGTTGGACACTTGGGTGTAGAATACTGTTGCAGAGAGCAGACGTTGGAGAGTGGGGTGCAGAAAAACTGTTGCATAGAGCAGAGGTTAGAGACTTAGGTACAGAAGGACTGTTAAAGACAGCAGAGGTTGGAGAATGGGGTGCAGAAGGATTGTTGCAGAGAGCAGAGTTTTCAGACTGAGGCACAGAAGAACTGTTGCAGAGAGAAGATGTTGGAGACTGGGGTTCAGAAGGACTCTTGCAGTGAGCAGATGTTTGAGACTAGGGTGCAGAAGGATCGTAGTAGAGAGCAGAGTTTAGAGACTGGGGTGCAGAAGGACGGTTGCAGAAAGCTGAGTTTGGACACTGAGGTGAAGAAGGACTGTTAAGAGAGCAGAGGTTGGAGACGTGGTGCAGAAGGATCGTTGGTGCGAGCAGATTATGGAGACTGGGGTGTAGAAGCACTGTTTCAGAGAACTGAGGTTGGAGTCTGAGGTGCAGACGGACAATTGCAGAAAGCAGAGTTTGGAGCCTGGGTTTCAGAAGGATCCTACAGAGAGGAGAGTTTGGACACTGAGGTGCAGAAGGACAGTTGCAAAGAGCAGAGGTTAAAGATAGGGACGCAGAAGTACTTTTGCAGAGAACAGAGGTTGGAGTCTGAGTTGCAGAAGGACTGTTACAGACAGCAGAGGTTGGAGACTGGTGTGCAGAATGAATGATACATAACACAGAGTTTGGAGACTCGGTTGCTGAATGACTGTTACAGAGAGAAGTGATTGGACACTGCAGTACAGAAGGACTGTTACAGAGAGCAGAGGTTGAAGACTAGGGTGCAGAGGGAATGTTGCAGAGAGCAGAGTTTGCAGAGTGAGGTGCAGAAGGACTGTTACAGAGAGCAGAGTTTGAAAACTGTGGTGCAGAAGGAGTGATACAGAAAGCAGAGGTTGGGGACTGGGGTGTAGAAGGACTGTTGCAGAGAGCAGAGTTTGGAGACTGGGTTGGAGAAGGACTGTTGCAGACAGCAGATGTTGCTGACTGAGGTACAGAAGGAATGTGACAGAGAGCAGATGGACTATTGCAGAGAGCAGAGGTTGCAGACTGAGGTGTAGAAGGACTGTTACAGACAGCAGAGTTTCCAGAATGTGGTGCAAAAGGACTGATACAGAAAGCAGAGTTTGGACAATGTGGTGCAGGAAAACCGTTACAGAGAACAGAGTTTGGAGACTGCAGTACAGAAGGACTGTTACAGAGGGCAGATGATTTACACTGGGGTGTTAATTAACTTTTGTAGAGATCAGAGTTTGAAGACTGGGGTGCAGAAGTACCATTGCAGAAAGCATAGGTTGGAGACAGGGTTTCAGAAAGATCTTACAGAGAGCTGAGTTCGGACACTGAGGTGCATAAGGACTGTTGCAGAGAGCAGAGTTTGGAGGTTGGGGCGCAGTATGACTGTTGCAGAGAACAGTATTTGGAGTCTGAAGTGCAGAACCACTGTTACAGAGAGCAGAGTTTGGAGACTCGGGTGCAGAATGACTGATACATAACGCAGAGTTTGGAGACTCGGGTGCAGAAGGACCGTTACAGAGAGCAGAGGTTGGAGACTGCAGTACAGAAAGACTGTTACAGAGAGCAGAGGTTGAAGGCTGGGGTGCAGAAGAATTGTTGCATAGAGCAGATGTTCCAGAGTGAGGTGCAGATGGACTGATACAGAGAGCAGAGTTTGGAGACTGTGGTGCAGAAGCACTGATACAGAAAGCAAAGTTTGGAGACTGGGGTGAAGAAGGACCCTTACTGAGATCAGAGTTTGAAGACTGCGGTATAGAAGAAGTGTTGTTAAGAAAAATGTTGGAGACTGGTGTGCAGAGGGACCATTGCAGAGAGCAGATGTTGGAGACTGGGGTGCAGAAGAAATGTTACAGAGAGCAGAATTTGGAAACTGGTTTACAGAAGGATCTTATAGAGAGCAGAGTTTAAAGACTGGGTTGCAGAGAGACTGTTGCAGAGAAGACGTTGGAGAATGGGGTGCAGAAGGATAATTGCAGAGAGCAAATTATGGAGACGGGGGTATAGAAGGACTGTGCCAGAGAGCAGAGTTTGGAGACTGGTGTGTAGAAGGACTGTTGCAGAAAGCAGTTGTTGAAGACTGAGGTGAAGAAGGACTGTTTCAGAGAGCAGAGTTTTGAATTAGGAGTGCAGAAGGACTGATACAGAAAGCAGAGATTTAGACTGAGGTGCAGAAGGAATGTTACAGAGAGCAGAGGTTGGAGACTGGGGTGCAGAAGGACTGATACCGAAAGCAAAGGTGAGAGACTGGGGTCCAGAAGAACCGTTACAAAGAGCAGAGGTTGGAGACTGCAGTACAGAAGGACTGTTACAGAGAGCATATGTTGCAGCCTGTGGTGCAGAAGGATTGTTGCAGAGAACAGAAGTTGGAGACTGGGGTGCAAAAGGACCGTTGCTGAGAGCAGATGTTAAAGACTAATGTGCAGAAGGATTGTTACAGAGGGTATAGGCTTGAGACTGGGGTTCAGAAGGACTGTTACAGAGAGTAGAGTTTGGAGACTTGGGTGCAGAAGGATCTTTCAGAGAGCTTAGGTTGGGGAATGGGGTACAGAAGGACTGTTGCGGAGATCAGAGTTTGGAGACTGGGGTGAAGAAGGCCTGTTACAGAGAGCACAGGTTGCAGAGTGAGGTGCAGTAGGACTGTTACAATGAGCAGACTTTAAAAACTGTGGTGCAGAAGGAGTGATACAGAAAGCAGAGGTTGGAGACTGGGGTGTAGAAAGACTGTTACAGAGAGCAGAGTTTGGAGACTGGGTTGTAGAAGTTTCTTTCGGAGAGCAGAGTTTGGAGACTGAGGTGCAGAAGGACTCTTACAGAGAGCAGAGGTTGGAGAGTGGGGTGCAGAAGGACTGTTGCATAGAGGAGAGATTGGAGACTGAGGTACAGAAGGACTGTTACAGAGAGTAGAGGTTGAAGACTGGGGATCAGATGGACTATTGCAGAGAGCAGAGTTTTAAGACTGAGGTACAGGAGAACTGTTGCAGAGTGCAGATGTTGGAGACTGGGGTTCACAAGGACTGTTTCAGCGAGCAGACGTTTGAGACTGGGGTGCAGAAGGATCATTACAGAGAGCAGAATTTGGAGACTGGGTTGCCGAAGGACTGTTGCAGAAAGCAGAGGTTGGAGACTGAGGTGCAGAAGGACTGATAGAGAAAGCAGATGTTGGAAACTGGGGTGCAGAAGGACCGTTACAAAGAGCAGAGGTTCAAGACTGGGGTGCAGAAGGACTGTTACAGAGAGCAGACTTTAGAGTCTGTGTTTCAGAAGGATCTTACAGAGAAAAGAGTTTGGAGACTGAGGTTAGGAAAGACTTTTACAGAGAGCGGAGGTTGGAGACTAAGGTGCAGGAGGATCGTTACAAAGAGCAGAGGTTGGAGCCTAGGGTGCAGACGGACTTTTACAGAGAGCACAGGTTTGATACTGGGGAGCAGAGGAAATGTTGCAGAGAGCAGATGTTGTAGACTGGGGTGGAGAAGGACTGCTGCTTAAAGCAGAATTTGGAGACTGAGGTGCAGAAGGACTGTTACAAAGAGCAGAGGTTGGAGACCTGGGTGCAGAAAAATCGTTGCAGACAGAAGAGTTTTCAGACTAAGGTACAGAAGATCTGTTGCAGAGAGCAGATGTTGTAGACTGGGTTGCACACGGACTGTTGCAGAGAGCAGAGGTTGGAGAATGGGGTGCAGAATGATCGTTGCAGAGAGACTGGGGTGCAGAAGGACTGATACAGAGAGCAGAGGTTGGAGACTAAAGTACAGAAGGATTTTACAGAGAGCAGAGAATGGAGACTTAGGTGCAGAAGCACTTTTACAGAGAGTAGAGGTTGGAGACTGAGGTGCAGAAGGACCTTTGCTGAGAGCACAGTTTTGAGACTGGGGTGCAGATGGATTATTGCAGAGAGTAGAGTTTTCAGACTGAGTTACAGAATAACTGTTGCAGGAAGCAGATGTTGGAGACTGGAGTTCACAAGGATTGTTGCAGCTAGCAGAGGTTTCAGACTGGGGTGCAGAAGGATCGCTGCAGAGAGCAAAAGTTGTAGACTGAGGTGCAGAAGGATTGTTACTTAGAGCAGAGGTTGGAAACTGGGGTGCAGAAGGACTGTTGCAGAGAGCAGAGGTTTTAGACTGGGATGTACATGGACTGTTTCAGAGAGTAGAGGATGGAGATTGGGGTCCACAAAGACTGTAGCAGAGAGCAGAGGTTGCAGACTAAGGTGCAGAAGGACAGTTACCCAGAGCAGAGGTTGGAGACTGGGATGCAGAAAGACTGACACAGAAAGCAGAGGTTGGAGACTCGGGTGCAGAAGTACCCTTACAGAGAGCAGAGGTTGAAGAATGTGGTACAAAAGGACTGTTACAGAGACCAAAGTTTGGAGACTGGAGTGGAGAATGACTGCTGCAGAAAGCAGATTTTGGAGAATGGGGTGAAAAATGACTGTTGCCGAGAGCAGAGGATTGAGACTGGGGTGCAGAAGGACTGTTGCAGAGAGCAGAGGTTACAGACTGAGTTGCAGAAAAACGGTTACAGAGGGCAGAGTTTGGACACTGTGGTTCAAAACGACTGATACAGAAAGCAGAGGTTTGATACTGGGGTGCATAAGGACCCTTAGAGAGAAAAGAGTTTGGAGACTGTGGTACAGAAGGACTGTTACAGAGATCAGAGTTTGGAGTCTGGGTGCATCAGAACTGATGTAGAGAACAGAGTTTGGAGACTGGGGTTCAGAAGAATCGTTGGGGCGATCAGAGTATGGAGACTGGGGTGTAGAAGGACTGTTGCAGAAAGAAGTGATTGGAGACTGAGGTACAGAAGGACTGTTAAAGAAAGCAGAGTTTGGAGACTGGGGTGCAGATGGATTATTGCAGAGAGCAGAGTTTTCAGACTGAGGTACAGAAGAACTGTTGCAGGAAGCAGATTTTGGAGACTGGGGTTCACAAAGACTGTTGAGGCTAGCAGAGTTTTCAGACTGGGGTGCAGAAGGATCGTTGCAGAAAGCAGAGGTTCGAGATTGAGGTACAGGAGGATCATTGCAGAAAGCATAGGTTCGAGACTTGGGTGCAGATGGACTTTTTCAGAGAGCACAGGTTGAGACTTGGGTGCAGAAGGAATGTTGCAAAGAGCATAATTTGGAGATTTGTTTTAGGAGGACTGTTGCAGAAAACAGAGGTTGGAGACTGAGGTGCAGAAGGACTGTTGCAGAGAGCAGAGATTAAAGACTGGTGTGCAGAAGAACTGTTACAGAGAGAAGACTTTGGAGACTGGGTTTCAGAAGTATCTAACAGAGAAAAGAGTTTGGAGACTGAGGTGAAGAAGGACTGTTACAGAGAGCGGAGGTTCGAGACTGTTGTGCAGAAGTATCCTTACTCAAAGCAGAGGTTGGAGACTGGGGTGCAGAAGGACTGTTCCTTAAAGAAGAGGTTGGAGACTGAGGTGCTGTAGGACTGTTACAGATAGCAGAGTTTGGAGACTGTGGTGCAGAAGGATTATTGCAGAGAGCAGAGTTTTCAGACTGAGGTACAGAAGAAATGTTGCAGAGAGCAGATGTTGTAGACTGGGTTTCAAAAGGACTGTTGCAGGGAACAGAGTTTGAAGACTGGGGTGCAGAAGGATCGTTACAGAGAGCAGACATTGGAGACAGGCGTGCAGATGGACTGATAAAGAGAGCAGAGGTTAGAGACTGGGATGCAGAAGGCCTGTTACAGAGAGCAGAGTTTTGATTGGGGGAATTAAGGACTATTACAGAGAGTAGAGGTTGGAGAGTGAGGTGCAGAAGGACCCTTGCAGAGAGCAGAGTTTGAAGACTGAGGTGCAGAAGGACTGTTATAGAGAGCAAAGTTTGGAGACTGGGGTGCCGAAAGACTGATAAAAAAAGCAGATATTGGAGTATGGGGTACCGAAAGACCTTTACAGAGAGCAGAGGTTGGATTCTGCAGTACAGGAGGACTGTTACAGAGAGAAGTGGTTGGATACTGGGGTTCAGAAGGACTGTAAAAAGAGCAGATGTTGGTAACTAGGGTGCTGAAGGACTGTTGCAGAGAGCAGAGTTTGGAGACTGGGATGCAGAAGAACTGTTGTGGAGAGAAGAGGTTGGAGACTGGGGTGCAGAAGGACTGTTACAGGGAGCAGAGGTTGGAGACAGCGGTGAAGAAGGATCATACAGAGAGCAGATTTTGGAGACTGATATTCAGAAGGACTGTTGTAGGGATCAGAGGTTGGAGACTGGGGTGCAGTAAGATCATTTCAGAGAGCAGAGTTTAAATACTAGGGTGCAGAAAGATCGTTGCAGAGAGCAGAGTTTGGAGACTGAGGTGCAGAAGGATAGACCCATAGAGCAGAGGTTGGATACTGTGGTTCAGAAAAACTTATACAGGAAACAGAGGTTGGAGACTGGGGTGCAGAAGGACCTTTACAGAGAGCAAAGTTTGGTGACTGCGGAACAGAAGGATTGTTACAGAGAGCAGATACTGGAAACTGGGGAGCAGAAGGACTGTTGCACAGGACAGAGTTTGGATACAGGGGTGCCGCAGGACCCTTGCAGAAAGCAGAAGTTGGCGACTGGGGTGGGGAAGGAATGTTAGAGAGCAGAGTTTAGAAACTGGAGTGCAGAAAGATCTTACAGAGAACACAGGTTGGAGACTGTGGTGCAGAAGGACTGTTGAAGAGAGCAGACGTTGGAGACTGGGGTCCAGAAAGATCATTGCAGAGAGCAGAGTTTGCAGACTTGGGTGCAGAAGGCTATTGCAGATCGCAGAGTTTGGAGACTGAGGTGCAGAAGAACTGTTACAGAGAGAAAATGTTGGAGACTGGGGTGAAGAAAAACTGTTGCAGAGAGAAAAAGTTGGAGACTGAGCTGCAGAAGAACTGTTACACAGAGCAGAGATAAGAGACTGGGGTTCAGATGGATCTTACAGGGAGCAGAGGTTGGAGACTGTGGTGCAGAAAGATTGTAACAGACACTTGAGGTAGGAGACTGGGGTAAAGGAGGTTCGTTGCAGACAGAAGAGTTTTCACACTGTAATGCAGAAGGACTGTTGCAGAGATCAGATGTTGGAGACTGGGGTGTAGAAGGACTTTTGCAGAGAGCAGAGTTTGGAGACTGAGCTGCAGAAGGACTGTTACAGGAAGCAGAGGTTGGAAATCGGGGTGCAGATGTACCGTTAAAGTGAGAAGAGTTTGGAGACTGCGGTTTAGGACTGTTACCAAGAGTAGAGTTTTGAGACTGGGATGCAGAAGGACTCTTACAGAGAGCACAAGTTGGAGACTGAGGTGCAGAAGCATGAACATAGAGAACAGAGGTTGGATACTGGGTTTCAGACAGGCTGATACCTAAAGCAGAGTTTGAAAACTGGGGTGTAGAAAACCGAAACTGAGAACAGAGGTTGGAAACTGCGGTACAGAGGACTGTTACAGAGAGCAGATCTCGGAGACTGGGGAGCAGAAAGACTTTTGCAGCGAGAAGAGGTTGGAGAATGAGGTGCAGAAGGACTGTTACAGATAGCAGAGTTTGGAGACTGGGGTGCAGAAGGACTGTTACAGAGAGCAGAGTTTGGAGACTGGTTTGCTGAAGGAACTTACAGAGAGCAGATGTTGGAGACTGACGTGCAGAAAGACTGTTACAGAAAGCAGAGATTGGAAATTGGTGTGCAGAAGGACTGTTACAGAGAGCAGAGGTTGGAGACTGGGGTGCAGAAGGACTGTTACAGAAAGCACAGGTTGGAGACTGAGTTGCAGAAGGATAGTTACAAAGAGCAGAGGTTGGAGACTGGGTTCAGAAAGACTGATTCAAAAAATCAGAGGTTGTCTCTGATTTAATATCAAGCTCCTTTTAAATCAGTTGGCTACGATCTACATACTGTGGGATCTTGCCCCAAATTCCTCAATAGGACACCCACAGCGCAAGAGTTAACAACTAGAATCAACAAATGGGACTTACTCAAACTAAAATGTTTTTTTCTCAGCAAAAGAAACAATAAGAGAGATAAATAGGGAGCCTACATCCTGGGAACAAATCTTTAATCCACACACTTCAGATAGATCCCTAATAACCAGAATATACAAAGAACTCAAAAAATTATACAATAAGATAACAAATAACCCAATCAATAAATGGGCCAAGGACCTGAACAGACACTTCTCAGAGGAGGACATACAATCAATCAATAAGTACATGAAGAAATGCACACCATCACTAGCAGTCAGAGAAATGCAAATCAAAACTACCCTAAGATACCATCTCACTCCAGTAAAATTGGCAGCCATTAGGAAGTCAAACAACAATAAGTGCTGGAGAGGATGCAGGGAAAAGGGAACTCTTGTTCATTGTTGGTGGGACTGCAAATTGGTGCAGCCAATTTGGAAAGCATTATAGAGATTTCTTGGAAAGCTGGGAATGGAACCACCATTTGACCCAGCTATTCCCCTTCTTGGTCTATTCCCTAAAGACTTAAAAAGAGCATGCTACTGGGACACTGCTGCATCGATGTTCATAGCAGCACAATTCACGATAGCAAGATTGTGGAACCAACCTAGATGCCCTTCAATAGATGAATGAATAAAAAAAAATGTGGCATTTATACACAATGGAGTATTACTCTGCATTAAGAAACGACAAAATCTTAGAATTTGGAGGGAAATGGATGGCATTAGAGCAGATTATGCTAAGTGAAGCTAGTCAATCGTTAAAAAACAAATACCAAATGACCCCTTTGATATAAGGGGAGTAAACAAGGACAGGGTAGGGACGAAGAGCTTGAGAAGAAGATTTACATTAAACAGGGATGAAAGGTGGGAGGGAAAGGGAGTGAGAATGATATATAAGAGGAAAGGAGGGGTAAGACAAGATAATACAAATGGAAGAAATGATTTACAGTAGAAGGGGTAGAGAGAGAGAAGGGGAGGGGAGGGGAGGGGAGGGAGGATAGTAGAGAATAGGACTGAGCAGAATACATCAGACACAAGAAAAGCAATATGTCAATCAATGGAAGGGTAACTGATGTGATACAGCAATCTGTATACGGGGTAAAGTTGGGAGTTCATAACCCAATTGAATCAAACTGTGAAAGATGATGTATTAAGAACTGTGTAACAATAAAAAAAAAAGCAGAGGTTGGAGACTGGGTTGTAGAAGGACCATTACACAGAGCAGAGGTTGGAAACTGCAGTACATAATGTCTGTTACAGAGAGCAGATCTCGGAGACAGGGGAGCAGAAGAACTGTTGCAGAGGACAGCGGTTGGAGACTGGGGTGAAGAAGAAATGGTACGGAGAGCAGACTTTGGAAACTGGAGTGCAGAAGGATCTTACAGAAAGCAGAGGTTGGAGACTGTGGTGCACAAGGACTGTTGCAGAGACCAGACTTTGGAGGCTGGTGTCCAGAAGGTTCGTTGCAGAGAGCAGAGTTTGGAGACTGGGGTGCAGAAGGACTGTTACAAAGAGCAGAGATTGGAGACTGGGGTGCAGAAGGACCGTTACATAGAGCAGATTTTAGAGAGTGCACTACAGAAGGACTGTTACAAAGAGCAGAGGTTGGAGACTGGGTTGGAGAAGGACTGTTGCAGGGAGCCGAGGAAGGAGACTGTGGTGCAGAAGAATCGTTGTGGAGAGCTGAGTATTGAGACTGGTGTGCAGAAGGACTGTTGCAGAGAGCAGATGTTGGAGACTGGGGTGCAGAAGGACTTTTTCAGAGAGCAGATGTTGGAGACTGATGTGCAGAAAACTTTTGCAGAGAGCAGAGTTTGGAGACTAAGGTGCAGAAGGATTGTTGCAGGGAGCAGATTTTGGAGACTGAGGTGCTTAAGGACTCTTGCAGACAACAGAGTTTGGAGAATGGGGTGCAGAAGGACCGTTGCAGAGAGCAGAGTTTGAAGACTGAGGTGCAGAAGGACTGTTATAGAGAGCAAAGTTTGGAGACTGGGGTGCCGAAAGACTGATAAAAAAAGCAGATATTGGAGTATGGGGTACCGAAAGACCTTTACAGAGAGCAGAGGTTGGATTCTGCAGTACAGGAGGACTGTTACAGAGAGAAGTGGTTGGATACTGGGGTTCAGAAGGACTGTAAAAAGAGCAGATGTTGGTAACTAGGGTGCTGAAGGACTGTTGCAGAGAGCAGAGTTTGGAGACTGGGATGCAGAAGAACTGTTGTGGAGAGAAGAGGTTGGAGACTGGGGTGCAGAAGGACTGTTACAGGGAGCAGAGGTTGGAGACAGCGGTGAAGAAGGATCATACAGAGAGCAGATTTTGGAGACTGATATTCAGAAGGACTGTTGTAGGGATCAGAGGTTGGAGACTGGGGTGCAGTAAGATCATTTCAGAGAGCAGAGTTTAAATACTAGGGTGCAGAAGGATCGTTGCAGAGAGCAGAGTTTGGAGACTGAGGTGCAGAAGGATAGACCCATAGAGCAGAGGTTGGATACTGTGGTTCAGAAAAACTTATACAGGAAACAGAGGTTGGAGACTGGGGTGCAGAAGGACCTTTACAGAGAGCAAAGTTTGGTGACTGCGGAACAGAAGGATTGTTACAGAGAGCAGATACTGGAAACTGGGGAGCAGAAGGACTGTTGCACAGGACAGAGTTTGGATACAGGGGTGCCGCAGGACCCTTGCAGAAAGCAGAAGTTGGCGACTGGGGTGGGGAAGGAATGTTAGAGAGCAGAGTTTAGAAACTGGAGTGCAGAAAGATCTTACAGAGAACACAGGTTGGAGACTGTGGTGCAGAAGGACTGTTGAAGAGAGCAGACGTTGGAGACTGGGGTCCAGAAAGATCATTGCAGAGAGCAGAGTTTGCAGACTTGGGTGCAGAAGGCTATTGCAGATCGCAGAGTTTGGAGACTGAGGTGCAGAAGAACTGTTACAGAGAGAAAATGTTGGAGACTGGGGTGAAGAAAAACTGTTGCAGAGAGAAAAAGTTGGAGACTGAGCTGCAGAAGAACTGTTACACAGAGCAGAGATAAGAGACTGGGGTTCAGATGGATCTTACAGGGAGCAGAGGTTGGAGACTGTGGTGCAGAAAGATTGTAACAGACACTTGAGGTAGGAGACTGGGGTAAAGGAGGTTCGTTGCAGACAGAAGAGTTTTCACACTGTAATGCAGAAGGACTGTTGCAGAGATCAGATGTTGGAGACTGGGGTGTAGAAGGACTTTTGCAGAGAGCAGAGTTTGGAGACTGAGCTGCAGAAGGACTGTTACAGGAAGCAGAGGTTGGAAATCGGGGTGCAGATGTACCGTTAAAGTGAGAAGAGTTTGGAGACTGCGGTTTAGGACTGTTACCAAGAGTAGAGTTTTGAGACTGGGATGCAGAAGGACTCTTACAGAGAGCACAAGTTGGAGACTGAGGTGCAGAAGCATGAACATAGAGAACAGAGGTTGGATACTGGGTTTCAGACAGGCTGATACCTAAAGCAGAGTTTGAAAACTGGGGTGTAGAAAACCGAAACTGAGAACAGAGGTTGGAAACTGCGGTACAGAGGACTGTTACAGAGAGCAGATCTCGGAGACTGGGGAGCAGAAAGACTGTTGCAGCGAGAAGAGGTTGGAGAATGAGGTGCAGAAGGACTGTTACAGATAGCAGAGTTTGGAGACTGGGGTGCAGAAGGACTGTTACAGAGAGCAGAGTTTGGAGACTGGTTTGCTGAAGGAACTTACAGAGAGCAGATGTTGGAGACTGACGTGCAGAAAGACTGTTACAGAAAGCAGAGATTGGAAATTGGTGTGCAGAAGGACTGTTACAGAGAGCAGAGGTTGGAGACTGGGGTGCAGAAGGACTGTTACAGAAAGCACAGGTTGGAGACTGAGTTGCAGAAGGATAGTTACAAAGAGCAGAGGTTGGAGACTGGGTTCAGAAAGACTGATTCAAAAAATCAGAGGTTGTCTCTGATTTAATATCAAGCTCCTTTTAAATCAGTTGGCTACGATCTACATACTGTGGGATCTTGCCCCAAATTCCTCAATAGGACACCCACAGCGCAAGAGTTAACAACTAGAATCAACAAATGGGACTTACTCAAACTAAAATGTTTTTTTCTCAGCAAAAGAAACAATAAGAGAGATAAATAGGGAGCCTACATCCTGGGAACAAATCTTTAATCCACACACTTCAGATAGATCCCTAATAACCAGAATATACAAAGAACTCAAAAAATTATACAATAAGATAACAAATAACCCAATCAATAAATGGGCCAAGGACCTGAACAGACACTTCTCAGAGGAGGACATACAATCAATCAATAAGTACATGAAGAAATGCACACCATCACTAGCAGTCAGAGAAATGCAAATCAAAACTACCCTAAGATACCATCTCACTCCAGTAAAATTGGCAGCCATTAGGAAGTCAAACAACAATAAGTGCTGGAGAGGATGCAGGGAAAAGGGAACTCTTGTTCATTGTTGGTGGGACTGCAAATTGGTGCAGCCAATTTGGAAAGCATTATAGAGATTTCTTGGAAAGCTGGGAATGGAACCACCATTTGACCCAGCTATTCCCCTTCTTGGTCTATTCCCTAAAGACTTAAAAAGAGCATGCTACTGGGACACTGCTGCATCGATGTTCATAGCAGCACAATTCACGATAGCAAGATTGTGGAACCAACCTAGATGCCCTTCAATAGATGAATGAATAAAAAAAAATGTGGCATTTATACACAATGGAGTATTACTCTGCATTAAGAAACGACAAAATCTTAGAATTTGGAGGGAAATGGATGGCATTAGAGCAGATTATGCTAAGTGAAGCTAGTCAATCGTTAAAAAACAAATACCAAATGACCCCTTTGATATAAGGGGAGTAAACAAGGACAGGGTAGGGACGAAGAGCTTGAGAAGAAGATTTACATTAAACAGGGATGAAAGGTGGGAGGGAAAGGGAGTGAGAATGATATATAAGAGGAAAGGAGGGGTAAGACAAGATAATACAAATGGAAGAAATGATTTACAGTAGAAGGGGTAGAGAGAGAGAAGGGGAGGGGAGGGGAGGGGAGGGAGGATAGTAGAGAATAGGACTGAGCAGAATACATCAGACACAAGAAAAGCAATATGTCAATCAATG